>NW_027185255.1:267500-290000 GCF_022577435.1 Embiotoca jacksoni
TTAAGTAGCAAAAACTATCATCAGTACAGTTTTACATCTCCTCTCTTGATCTTCTCTTTGCAGCTCGACCAACAACAGGCTGTTCAGTATCCGTGTCTTTAAGGCTCATGGATCTCAACAGCGCTCTCCTCTGATTGGCCGATTCTTTTCTGAGTGACACACACCCCGGCCAACCGCAGCTGTTCTTCGGTCTTGTAGCTCGCCTCCGTGACAGACTGTTTTCTGTCTCAGTAGAGGTTGAACAGTGGAGCCATGCTGAAGGCCGACGTATGACATCATTGTGATATTGTGACATCACAAACTTTACATAGTTCAAACAGCACATTTCCTGGACGCAGGCTGCGTATTTCTCTGTTCACCAAGAGTTCAGACACTTTTACAGTATTTATAGTTTTTTTTTATACTCTATTGGACCTTTAAACAAACATGAAAAAACAGAAGTAATTTTGTCGTTTATTTTTCAAGCAAAAACAAGAATTACGGGAAACTATACAAAGTAAGCAGCCAAGGCAGCCATTTTGTCCTTCGGTTTTCTCGGGTTGCCTCGACGCCCACGGCCCCGCCCCCGTCCTCCCCGTCTGGCACCGCCGCCCCGGTGCCTCATGGTGGCGTGTTTGAGCTCCACCAGGTCCTGGAAGACCGGATCGCAGAAGACGCAGCCGGTGTGTTGCGTCTCGCCGTCCGGGAGCGGCGTGCGAGTCTTGTTGAAGTCGACTGCGACCAGCGAGGCGTCGCAGGCGTCGCAGCTCTCCGAGGCGACCTGCAGACGGAAGAAGACGAACCTCAGGGACGGCGTGGAGACCGTTTACAGGAAGTCAACAACAACAACATAAACCAGCTGTTCTTCTTACCTGCACTTTGTGGGCGTGTTCGAAGAAGTTGACCACCACGTTGCACTTGTTGCACGCCATCCTCCACTTCGGCCCGGAGGTGGTGTCCAGAACCAGAACGCCGCCGTCGCACTCCACGCACTGCCCGATGCCCAGAGAGTTCAGGGAGTGCTGGCAGGACGGGTGGGTGCATTCGTTACATCCCATACCTGGAAAACAATTAAAAAAACATAAATAAATGTCAGAGGAACGTGGAGGACCAGACGAAGGCTCGGATCGGGTGTTTCGTACCTTTCTTCATGTCCCTGAAGGGCGGGTTGCTGAAGCAGTATGGACACAGCGGGTAGCTCTTCCCTCGCGACCCGGAGGTCCACAACACCAGCTCGAACTCGTCCAGCGGGCAGCGGAGCTCCTTGTACAGCTTGATGGCTCCGTTCTGCGGGAGGCTGTAGGTCTCGTCGCAGCCGGAGCAGTGGAGGCGGCTGGGTTTGGCCTGCAGACGCCCGGCCGGGTCAGAAGTGGGCGTACAAGAGCAAAATCCTCCCACTTTAATGAGGTTTGACATTTCTACAGTAATTGTGATGGAGGACATGTTTGTTCATTCTGGAATGTAATTATTGTCAGTGGCAACGAGCGAATATTACTATCAGGTGTCTTCAGATCGTTGACTGTTATCAAAGATGTAACGTTTGAGGAAGATCGGAATAATTACATAAAAGTTACAGCAACTTGTAGTTTCATGGCGAGACGCTCAGAAATGCCCCCACGCCACGGGCACACCGATCGACGAAAACAAATTCTTTTGATAACTTTTCATTTCCCAGGTGTAAAGATAGGACAGAGAAAATTTCAGATCGGTACGTCAAAGTCTGTAGGAGGAGTTCGTTAAATACAACACGTGCGAATAGCCAAAAATGGCAACTAAATTCAAGACTGTTGAGTTGAGGTCATGATGCCAAGCGAGTTTTTTTTTACATTTCGGTGTGATAAACATGTCCAACAAATTTGGTGCATGCAGGTGAAACTAGGTGCCGGGGCTGCAGTTTAGGGGGCGCTAGCGAGCCATTAGGACACGCCCACTTGGAAAACACATATCAGATGTATCGTCTCACCACGCCGGATGTATGTGACACGTTGTGTCAAAAATAAGCGTTGTAGCTTTAAAGCTTTTTAGTTCGGGTGAACTGTTCCAACTGAAACGTGGAGCAGTCCAAACAGTCCTTGACTTACGTTAGAAGAGGGACACTCGATGTTCATATTCAAATACAACGACCGAAAACATCTGCAGCCTCATGATTCATTCATGAATCTGAAAGCGTACCATTCATCAGGAGGTAAACGGTAACACAGCGAGCTCAATCAGCTGGACTCTGAAGGCCTCAGCTGGACAAACGGATGTCATGTAAATGGAGCTCTAATCATTGAAAAAGGAGGTCGTGACGACGTCGATACACGATGTGAGGAAGGTTGATGATTCATTCATTGGCTGAATCCAAAATTTCCAAATATACAAAAGTACCATTAAAAAGTTGAGCGAGTGTTCCTGAACACAGCACGATGACGCACACAGGAAGCAACAACCTTCACGAGGAAGTATTCAGAGTTCAACATCAACAAGTGTTCCTGAGCCCATGCAGTGATTTCCGCTGGGTCAAACTGTGTAAATCATCAACAGAGACTTTTGAAAAAGGTTCAGAAAGTCTACGGCGAGCCGGGCGAGATGTTCACGTATTCCACATTTGAAAAGCTTGAGAACCCTGTTGCCATGGCGACACAGTTCAGGTGTTTTTTTCTGAAGTCAACTGGACTTGTTTGAGGTTCTTTAACGACCCCACAGAGGGTTCCTCTAAGAGGTGGAGCGTGTTCAAGAACTTCAAGGAAGTCCAGTTACTTCTGTAGTGGAAATCACTGCACGGGCTCAGGAACACTCGGCTGTAAAGCAGGCGTGTTGAAGATTTTCTGCTTCCTGCTGCTCCGTGTGCATCGCTGCGCTGCGTTCAGGAACACTCTGATTTTATTGATCGCGTCTTGTATATCAGAATTTCTAGAAACCTGAAGTCCTTTTTCCCTCCTGATGATCAAACTCTAACAGCAGTGAGGACGGTTCTGCTGACCTGGATGTACTTCATGAAGCGGTGACATTTCCCACAGCGGGACAGCGGCTTCCCGCTGGCAGCGATGGGGGAGAAGGAGACCTCCATCAGCTCATCCATGCCTGTAAAAACACAACATTACTATTAACACCTCCTTTTAAAACCTTCAACCCTTTTGCTTGGTGTGCGGTGAACTCACTGGGGATGGAGTCCACAAAGTAGTGGAACTTCCTCTTGAAGATGTCCAGCGTGTGCTGCAGGACCTGCTGGTGGTTGGCCTTCCCCAGAGAGATCAGGGTGAGCTGCTTCTCCACCGCGCTGCGGATGGTGGGCAGAACCAGCTCCGCATCTGCAACAACACAAGAGCCATGAAGGGACATCAGCTGTCATCGTGTCCACAGATGATCTAGCAACATTTCACCAAACATTCATCAAACCGCTCCTCCTGTCATGTGCAGAAATAATCCCACTAAAAAGGGTTGGTTTTATTGACATATTTGGACCGAGCGGCGTCCATCAGTGATGTCATCGACCATCAGTGATGTCATCGACCATCAGTGAGGTGTTCAACCAACTGATGGACACATTTTATTCACTTTGGATTTGATGAGAGAAGTTGAATGGGAGTCTATGGAGCCGGAGGCTTTTTGGAGCCGACCTCTAGTGGCACTCGCTGGTATTGCAGCTGAAGACACTTCTGGATCAGAACCATTTTACAGACCTGAAGCTACGAACTCTTTAATAAACAGACTGTAGGTTTGAAGAAGGAAATGTTTTAATGTCTTTGGAAGAGAGATCTCGGCGAGATGACAACAGAGGTTTAAATAAGACACTTTCTCATGATGGATTTAAACATGTTAAATGTAGGCGTGTTCTTACTTTTTCTACGTGTCTGAGCTCTTTTTTATTTGTCTTAATTATGACAAATATGACAAAATGTCCATGTTATGTGTCGTCTGTTTCACCCCACTTTTTCTGGACTGTACATGTAAGATCATATTCAGTAGTTGGAGGCTCGGTACCGGTCTTGTAGTATCCGTGAACCAGGACGATGCCCAGGTTGGTCGGCTTCAGCTTGCGTCCGTTCTCCACCGTCACGTAGTTCCTCTGGCAGATGTTGTTGATGTGGACGGGGATGCTGGCGTCGGTACCTGGAGGATAGAGGACATTGGACAGAGGACAGAGGGTAAATAACCGCTATTCCTTTGGGGGCGGAGTCAGCAGCTGAAGAATCAGGAATTTCACCGATGCCGTGTTTCTCCATGAGGGTGATGAGCTCGGCCTCCGTCAGGTAGTCCGGCGGACTCGTCTGCTTCTCCACCAGCTTGATCTCGTCCACCGTGAAGACGTCTCCTCGCTCGCAGACCGGCATGGCCTCCTCCAGTGGGATGCCCTGCCACGGCATCACCTCAGTGAAACCTGCCCATAAAATACTCGCTGAACGACGGTCGGGTTTAAAGGGACTCGTTGCAGGTTAATTCTAAATCTGGAACGTTTGCACTCATTTTGAAGAACAAACATGAAACGAGTGCAGGACGACGACAGAAGTTCATTTATAATCTGGAAATAATAAGAAAGTTGCAGCAAATGAACTAATTACACCAACGATATGTGTAATAAAACACAATTTAAAGGGCCACTGTGCAGGATTCAGGAGGATGTATTGATAGAAAATGGAAGATAATAATTAATAATTCTCTTTTCATTGGTGTAAAAATCCCCTGAAACTGAGAGACGGTGTGTTTTTGTTACTTTAGAATGAAACCTTTTACCAACATGTTTCTACAGGAGCCCGGAAGGGAGAAAACCAAACGGCAGCTCCAGAGTTCAGATTAAGATCCTGCAGCGCTGCTCCTTTAAGAGACTGACGAATCAGCTGTTTTCAAACTCTACCTGGCGAGATGAGCGTTTTCCCGCTGCAGGAGAAGGCCTCGGCGCCGATGCTGAAGTCGATGGTGGTCTGCAGGTATTTGCAGTCCTGACTGACGGTGGCGATGAAGTGCCGCGTGATGTAATCGTACAGCCGCCAGCCGTCACTTCCTGCGGAGCAGTGGAGGAGGAAGAGGAGGGGTTAGACGGTGAACGTGTGTGGGCGGAGCTAAATGAAGGCTCGTTGCAGCTCGCCAACTGTGACGGTACCAACCTGTGGCCCTTAATCGTGTGGAACATTGAGCTTCATTTTTCAGACCTGGAAGCTACGAACACTTTTATATTCAGTCTGTGGGACTGTGGAGCCTCTAGTGGCCACTCAAGGAACTGCAGGTTGCTGCTCTGTTAATCCGCGTAAAAACAGCCTCTCAGTAAACGATGAATAAATCCATCATCAGATGAAACTAAATGTTTTCTTTAACAACTGGTGTTCACTGATTTACCCAGTTCACTTTCGGAGGCGGCCCTCATGGGGGTGATGGGGGGGTGGTCTCCGGCGTCGGTTCCCTTCCTGGGTCGGTTCAGTCCGGTGGCCAGCAGAGCTTTCACCTCCTCGGACCAGAACGGGTTGCCGCTCTGCTGCTGCAGGGTTCCCTTCAGGTCGAAGTTCTCGGGGTAGTGGGTGGTCTCCGTCCGCGGGTAGCTGATGTAGCCCTGCGTGTACAGGCGCTCCGCGATCTGCATGGTGTGCTGGGGACCCATCCCTGAAAAACATCCCACAATCTTCAATAAAGTGCTGTTTTAACACAATGAAATAAAGTTAAGTAAAGAACCGTTTTAATTAAGTTAAATAAAGTACTGTTTTTATGTTTATGTACGTTAGACATGTTTTTTATACCTAAAGCAGAACTGCCCACTCTCAACATCTCCACGGTGTTCAGGGCCTGAGGCCTCTGCTTGCTCTTCTCTTTCTTACTCACTGACTCCACCTGCAGCAGGAAGTGACATCACAGGTTACACGTGACATCACAGGTTACACGTGACATCACAGGTTACACGTATCCTCACGAGAACTTAGAACAGCTAACGTACCGAGTAATGCTGGTTAGCCTCGATTAGCGTGAAGACTTGAAGTCTGTTTCAGACCAAATCTACCAAACGAGTCCCTCTAAAGTTCACCGATGACCAACATTACATCACGTTATATAGATGTATAAATAAATATATATGTAAATACGTACCTGGGCGTCCCGGGACATCTTGGCCAGGTTGACGAACATCTGACCCACATCCCTGTCGAAGACTCTGACCCGGTTCCAGTCCAGAGTCAGCGGGCCATCTTTCCCTTTGAACACCTGAAACACAGGACGTCTGTTAACACGCTGCAGCAGAGGAAGAGGAAGAGGAAGAGGAAGAAGGGGGCGGGGTCACCTTGGCCTGGAGGATCCAGTACGTCTCCGGTTTGAAGGACTGGATCTTGTCGTGACGCTCCACACAGAAGCCGAGCGTCGGCGTCTGACAGGGTCCGAACGAGATCAGGGACGAGTCCAGGTTTCCGTATTTACCCTGAAAATACTTCGTCTGGAACCTGAACGACAGTTTAACAGAAAACAGGCTTAGACGGCATCAATCAATCGTTTTAATTTAGCTGTACTCAAACAGTTTTATATTTAATATGCAGGTCTGACCAGATGATATTTAATTGTGTTGACTGGAGGCTGATCTCGTTCTGTTGGATTCACATGTCTCCATACAGATATGAAAGAAATCTTGTTTGGGTTTTTTTGGAGCCAGAAGTGACCATATTTGGACCAGCTGGGGAGGAGAGAATCTAGGCCCCGCCCACCTAAAGCAGAAACCTGATTGCACCCCAGGCCTGTCAATCAAACCAGACACACCCCCAAAACCAAGCTCTGTTTTGAATGGGAGAATAACGCTCAGATGATCAAATACAAATCTTAGAAGTCCTTCTGAGAACGATATGAATATTTTTGTCCTTATTTTATTGCATAATTAATAAATAATGGAGCAGCTGACGGCGGCGTACCGGGTGAAGGCGCAGCCGATGCGCAGGTCGAGCTCCTGCCGCGCGTCCACCGACAGCGCTTCGTTCTGGTTGGGTTCTCCGAGCCGGTTCATGGCGCTCCAGATGTCGGTGTCGGTGATGGAGCTGAACTTGGCCCGGTAGACGGTGCGTTCACGGACGCTCGCCTTGTTCATCACCGGCTCGATGGCGTCCAGCACCTGTGAGGCGGGACAGGAAGTGACATGCAGGAAGAGACACACAGCCCCGCCCGGCTCATTTGCATATCGAAGTCTGATCCAATCACAGGTCTGAATGCAAAACGCCCACGAACCGGACGTCATGTCGTCTTACCTCAAAACAGATGTTCTCTCCTTCTTTGTCGCAGTCCAGCCACAGAACCACGTAGTCGCAGCCGCGGGCTTCAACCTGACACCAAACCAACAAGTTCAGGTGAGCAACATGAAACCGGCCACACAGAACCGAGTCAGAACCAACGCCGGCTCAGCTCACCTGCAGGAACTTCACCATGTTGAGTTTGGGGTTGGCCTCCTTCTTCTCTGTGGGAGCTTTGCTGAAGAGTTCTGCCGGGTCCACTTTGTCCCAGTTGTTGTACTTCCCTTAAAGAAACAACAACAACACAAAGGTCACAAGATCATTTATTCCCAATCGAAGGGAAACACTGGATTTTATTCAGCTAAATCTGAAGGATTTATTTGATACTTTTAAAACGAGTTTGGCCACACGGGAGGTGTTCAGGGAACATCTGGGTCACTGCAGATACAGAACCAGCAATCAATGCCAACATGGACGATACCCACCGATGAAGTCCAGACTCATCACGTGACCGCACACCGACGTCATCTTGAAGCGCACGGCTTGTCCCTGGAAGGTGCCGCTGTACTCGTGCACTGAGCACGCTCCGTTCAGACCTTTACGGCTCAAACAGTTTCCTAAAAGAGACGGAGGTGATAATTAGTCAGCAGGATCATTGAGAGTCACTTACAGGCCTCAGATCCACAGCAGCTGTTTTTAATGTTGATAAAACGATCCTGAAAAGATCCAAAACTCATTAAAAAAAAAAGTAAAAGGGCCATAAACACCTCATTCAAGTGTTTTGAGGGACATAAATGTTATAACTGGGGGGGAGGGGGGGCTGCCATTAGTCACCTGGACTCGGTACTCCATGCTGATGTCCTCTCTCCAATGAAATGACTCTCAAGGCTGAATGTTAATGTTAATGGGAAGAATGCAAACTATTACAATCATAATGACCAATAACCCCCCCCCCCACACACACACACACACACACACACACACACACACACACACACACCAGTCCCGGTCACTGACCCAGAACCCACGTAGGTCCGGTAGAAACCCGAGGGGAACGGGGCGTATAAATACAGGTGGGAGACGATCAGATTGTCACAGATCGACTCCAAACCCCTAAAACAGGACACGCTGACGACTGAAGAAAACAACAACAGCAACAAATAAAACCCGAAAAAGATCAATAAACATCTCCGACATCCAGACCTGCACTTCAGCCATGGAGCAGTTCCAGGTAAGAAAACCTGCCTTTTAAATGTTGGTAGTCATGACGACGGATTGACGGCACATTAAATATAGGCAGAATCACAACAGTAAAGTGCCTTCAAGCTTTCTTTTCATCATCTGCTTCACTTCCAATGTATTTGACACAGTTCAGGTTAAAATGATGTGAAGTTGCATATTTTTGGATAAAAAAAAAGGAAACAGATTTTTTTCGACACCAAACTCATCCTGATGGTTAAACTCTTTAAGTCATTTAAAGAAAAGAAGGTTAAATGCTGTCCAACCACGTAAATGTCCTCTCTGGCCGTGTGTCCGTCCAGCCTCTGCGTGTCCTCCTGCTCGGCCTGCTGGTCCTCCACAGGTGTCTCGCCCTGCCGCTGGGCAGCCAGTGTGTGGACGAGTCCTTCTGCACCTACAACCTGCAGGACTACTACAGCCAGCTGGTCAACCTGCCGAGCAACATCAACGAGCGCAGCATCGCCACCTGGAGCTACGTGTGAGTGTGTGCACGCCGCCATCACATCATGACACACTTCATCCTCGACCAACCGGATCAGCGACGAACGGCTCGGTTAGGAGACGGACAGAAAAACAGCTTTAGCTGCTCAAACATGCTGCTGCTGTTTATATTGTTTAAAATTAACAATCAATCAAATAAACCTTGAAATAAAAGATACAAAAAAATCCTTTAAATCGAGAAAATATCATCAGCGCCTGTTACAGAACCTAAAGAAACAACCGACCAATCAGAGCCTAGAGAGACAACCAACCAATCAGAGCCTAGAGAGACAACCGACCAATCAGAGCGCAGAGACAACTGACCAATCAGAGCGCAGAGACAACTGACCAATCAGAGCCTAGAGACACAACCAACCAATCAGAGCGCAGAGACAACTGACTAATCAGAGCCCAGAGACAACTGACCAATCAGAGCGCAGAGACAACTGACCAATCAGAGCCTAGACAGACAACCGACCAATCAGAGCGCAGAGCGATAACCGACCAATGAGAGCCTAGAGAGACAACAGACCGACAGATGACTGTAACTTAGTTCTATCAGAAAAAATATAAAAAACAATTTATGATCGTGTGCTTTAAATTTTTGTATTAAACGACGCTTTAATAAGAAAAAAGTGCAGCAAAACAAAAAATAAAAATAAAAAAATCGAATGAAATAAAAATGCAGACTAACACTGTTTATAGATGCTCGAATGATGTCATCAAGTTTGTCGACGTCATGACGACGCTAGCGGCAAACACGTACTGCATCACGGGGGAAACATGTCCTTCAGAATAAAAGTGCAGCCAGAGAGAAATTCTAAATAAAAGTCAAACACACAAACGAATTCAGACCCACAAACCACCCGTTGAGAAACCGCCGACACAATATGGATTCAACAATTAAAAATATGACAGCGATATCACAGTGAATTAATCCGTGGCCTCTGCAGGGAGAACATCGACCTGAACCGGGTTCCTCAGGTGATCCACGAGGCGAGCTGCCACACCAGCCACTCCTGCCGGGGGCTGGACAGCGCCTTCGGCCTGGAGACCATCCCCGTGTCCCTGAGGATGCCCGTCCTCCGCAAAACCCCCAGCTGCTTCCCCCCCGTCAGCTTCTCCCTGGACTACGAGCTCATCACCGTCGCCTGTATATGCGCCATCTCCAGGCACAGCTGAACCGGAACCGGGAACCGGAACCAGAACCGACTTTTAAGTGTTTAACTGAACACGTCATAAAACGCCACGTTAACAGCTTTATCATCATAATTAAAAAGTATTTTACATGAAACGGTCTCATCATTGTCCACGTGGACATCAGAACATATTAATTGTCCACGGTGCCGTTTTTTAAGGATTAAAACGAAGTCCTGCCTCCATATTATGAGTAAAGAAGTATTTGGAGTTTAAAAGTTCATGTGGTGAATAAAAAGGAAAATAATGCTAAATGTATTGTTTTGTTAGATGTTTTGCAATGTTATTTTTTTGGACACCTGGTGGCAGTAGTTGGACACTCAGGGGTGTGTGTGCGTGTTTTACGTTATAAAAATGTTATTTCAGTTTCCCGTCTAAAAGCTGATAACAGCCCTGAAATATAGTTAAATGCATTAAATGTTGTGATTTTAAAATAAAAGTAGAGAAGCTTCACTAAACCAGATAATAAATCCGTTATTTTATGCTTCATTACTGGATATTTTGTTTATGTTGGGACAACAAATTATCAATGAGTTAATTCATGAAAATGTATATATACATCGGTGACTGGAAGAAAAAAAAAAAGCCGAATTTAGCTGCTTTTAGCTATTTTCTTTGTAAAATTATATAAATATTCGTATTTATTTAGGATCAAATTAAACATATTTAATGAAAAAAAGTAAGGGCTGTTGCCTTAAATAAATATTGACTATGTCGCTGCTGCATTTTGGCTTCACAGCTCAAACAACCATTCCTTAAATGGCACATTTTTTAAACGGACTTCTGAATGGATTCACGTCACTGAGCGGGTTGTCGGGACTCATCTTCACTCACACGTTTAATAACATCAACGACATAATAATGGAGCTTTAATACATGCAGATGTATTAAATGGCGTTTTAACACAGATATGACCTTCGAACCCACCTTTGGAGAGGATTTTAGCGATGGACTGAGCCAGAGACGGTTTCTCCGCCACCATCAGAACCGTCCTCATCCTGGACGGACTTCTGACAGCGAGCTGCTGCCGTCGAACAGTCGCGACCCGGATCGATAAGCAGAACCTGTCACCTGTCACCTGTCACCTGTCACCGCCTCTCCGGAGCAAATCTCAACTTATAAATATGATTTGTCGCTAATAAACTGTTTTACGAACCATAAGAGCGGCCATGACAGTTTACAAGCGGTTCACTTCCGGTGTCATGTCGTGTTTTTGTTTTTTTCAAAGACTTTATTAACACCAGCTGGAAAAAACAAACAAAAGCGAAGTAAATATAAATAATAACAGAGACTTAAAAAGAAAAGAATTAAACAAGTCAGTAAAATAACTTTCCAATTTTATAGATTTTTTTTTTTTTTTTTTTAATTTTTATTATTTTTTTTTTATTTTTACAGTTGGGTCTTTTTAATTAAATTCAAATAAAATTGATTAATCATTTAAAATTATAAGGACCACATATATTCTGTTTTTAAAATCCAACACAAATCCTGTGTTCAAACTCTCAATTCAGAAGTTAGAAGTGACGAAAGAAATGTGGTGTTAAGATCTTGAACTTTTCAAAACAAAGTTCCAAAGTGTTTTCCATGGAAGAAGTATTAAAATATTTCCAAAAATAATGATAAAATAAAATGTGTTCTGACCGGACTTTGATTTTGTCTTCTTTATGTCGTACTGTATTTTTGAAATGACGTCTGTGTCCCTCAACAGATTCTTTCTTAAAAACACGTCTCTTTGAAAATTAGTTTGGAAGATACCAACTTGTTCTGTTTCTTCCTGCTGGATGTTAAAATGGTTCCAGTCTGTCAGTTAGAGGTGAAGTGGAGGCTGTTCTCAACTTTCACCACTAGATGACAGTAGAGGACATGAAATAACAGAATGACTGCACGTCAGTCATTCATTCATTCTTCTTCTGCTCCACCAGCAGAGAACAAAACCTTCTAACCAGATCATGGATTTGATTTTAAAGACTCTTTTTGTAGGTTTTATTTTAAAACCACCGTTTTTCTGTTTAGACTGAAATCAGAAACAGTGATGTCATGATTATTTACTGTTTACTTTCACTGAAATCACAGCTGTTCATCCAACATCTGTCTGTCTGTCCATCCATCCATCCATCCATCCATCCATCCATCATCCATCATCCATCCAGCCATCCTCCATCCATCCTCCATCCATCCATCCATCCATCCATCCATCCATCCATCCATCCATCCATCCATCCATCTATCCATCCATCATCCATTCATCCATCCATCCATACCTCCATCCATCCATCCATCCATCCATCCATCCATCCATCCATACTTCCATCCATCATCCATCCTCCATCCATCCATACCTCCATCCATCCATCCATCCATCCATCATCCATCCAGCCATCCTCCATCCATCCTCCATCCATCCATCCATCCATCCATTCATCATCCATCCATCCATCCATCCATCCATCCATCCATCCATCCATCCATCATCCATCCAGCCATCCTCCATCCATCCTCCATCCATCCATCCATCCATCCATTCATCATCCATCCATCCATCCATCCATCCATCCATCCATCCATCCATCATCCATCATCCATCCAGCCATCCTCCATCCATCCTCCATCCATCCATCCATCCATCCATCCATCCATCCATCCATCCATCCATCCATCCATCCATCCATCCATCTATCCATCCATCATCCATTCATCCATCCATCCATACCTCCATCCATCCATCCATCCATCCATCCATCCATCCATCCATACTTCCATCCATCATCCATCCTCCATCCATCCATACCTCCATCCATCCATCCATCCATCCATCCATCCATCCATCCATCCTCCTTTCATCCATCCATCCATCCATCCATCCATCCTCCTTTCATCCATCCATCCTCCAGTCTTCTCTGGGAGTAGCTTTAAGGTCAGAGGTCAGCAGGGTGAGATCTGGAGAGGACCTGCCTGGTGCATAGGGGGATGGGAAGGAGGAGGGGGAGGAGGAAGGGGAGTAGGAGGAGGAGGGGGACGAGGAGGGGGAGGCTGACCTCCGGGCAGATGGTGAGATGAGGGGACTGTGTGTGTGTCCATCCCCTCCTCCACACTTCAAAGAGAGTGATCAATTAAATATATCCTCCCCTCCCCCCCCTCCCCCCTCGACCCTCCCTGAAGTCCATTGAGTCAGCAGATCTCCCAACCTCTCTGTGAGCCTCATGAACCAGCATCGGTTGAAAGCATTAAAGGATGTAACAATATCTTTATTTATTTGTGGGTTTTTTTCATCTGAATATTTTTATCTTTAGGATCTTTATTGATCGTTTCTTTCTCTCACATGAATGTATGTTAATACATGACGAGAGGCCCAAACGGGGGCTGCAGACCCCCCTGAGCAGATGTGGGACCACCGATGTGACCCCGCCGGGATGTTTTGCATAACTCGGGGGAGTGTGTGTGTGGGGGGGGGGGGGGGGGGGGGGGGGGGGGGGGGGAATAGAGCGGGGGAGTCGCCTCGGGGTCTCAGCACACACAATATGAATATATATTTACATTATTGGCTTTATTATGTCCGGGGAAGCTTTCAAAAGTGCAAAAAACATCATCATATTGTACGTATTTAAATTTCCAGGTTTTAAATGAGTTTAGTTCTATTAGATAATTAAAGGTTAATAAATAGTTAAATCATCCATCAGTGATGTCATCGTTGGTTCGTGAATGTTATGAAGATTTTGTCCATCACCATCTTTGCTAGTTCGGAGAGGTTTGGAGCAGGAAGTGACCATATTTGGACGAGCTGGGGGAGGAGCCAGCAGTGGATCTGATTGGAAACCTGAGGATACTACGTCCCGCCCACCGATAGCTGTAACCTGACTGCACCACAGGCCTGTCAATCAAACAGACACGCCCCCAAAAACAGGTCTTCTTGAATCTTCTTTTCTAATGAATGAGGGATTATTTTCAGATGGACCTCCAGAAAACTAATAAGAAGGAGTGACTTTAGCTAACAACACCGAGATAACTGATGGACACATTTTATTCACTTTGGATTTGATGAGAGAAGTTGAATGGGAGTCTATGGAGCCGGAGGCTTTTTGGAGCCGACCTCTAGTGGCACTCGCTGGTATTGCAGCTGAAGACACTTCTGCTCAACAAACAATCCAGCCTCCCCTTCAGGTGTTGATCACATGTAACATACAAGATCTAGAGCACACGTCACCGACATGTACACAGCGCTCTGCATGTGTTCACGCATGCGAACATACATGCAGAAAATGTCAAGTCGAAGTCGTGTCGAGTAGGTGTGTGGCAAATTTATGCAGGTGTGTGTGTGTGTGTCACTCTACTGTTCCTGAATGTGTATGAGTCATCAACCGACCACCCACCTACCTTCAGGCCTTCGGTGTGTGTGTGTGTGTGTGTGTGTGTGTGTGTGTGTGTGTGTGTGTGTGTGTGTGTGTGTGTGTGTGTGTGTGTGTGTGTGTGTGTGTGATGTGCATGTTGCCTGCCAATGATTCCCAGAGGAGTCCAACCAATCACCACCCACCTCTATATGTTAATATCCAGCTGCTCACAGGGGGACACGTTTGGTGGACTTCCAGCTTTTCAAATGGTGGACACTCAGTCTGTTGGGGACGGGGGAAGGGAACAATGGCGAGGGACAGATTCAAATGTGATGACATCACACGGGGAGGGGAGGGAAACCTGATGCTGCTTCTGTTTTACACCATATGGCTGCTTGCACCTGTTATTCCTCCTCATGCTGGTGACTTTATAGATTTATTTATTTATGGTAATGAATCCAATCTACAGATCTGTACCCAACATTACATTAATTTTATTCACTTTGGATTTGATGAGAGAAGTTGAATGGGAGTCTATGGAGCCGGAGGCTTTTTGGAGCCGACCTCTAGTGGCACTCGCTGGTATTGCAGCTGAAGACACTTCTGGATCAGAACCATTTTACAGACCTGAAGCTACGAACTCTTTTAGAAACAGTCTGTGATTTCCAGCTTCGTAGCAAATAAAAAGGTTTTGGTCTCCGTAGCTAACTTCACTGTTCTTGTTAACTGTACGAATTTTTACATGATTCACCTTTTAAAATTGGACGAAGCCTTAAAATTCTGCAGAAATTTTGGGCGGTGTTGCTTTTGAGTGACAGGTGGGGCGTCGAACGGGCTTCATTCAGCGCCGCCTGATTGTTCAATTAGTCTTTGGGAGCACGCTGCCAAGATGGCGACAGGAAGAGACTCCCTGAGCTTCTACGTCCCGTTTCTACATCCACGACGTTCCTAAATGAACGAGGATGATGATTGAACACGCCTCTCACATGTGACATCGTGTTTCCTGCGTGTTCGATGAACTCCGTCGTACGAACCGTCGCTGCCCTTCGGCCGATCCGATGTTTCTTCACGACACTCAGTCTGATTCCTCTTCACACCCTGCAGACTGAGTGTACATCAGCCTGCATCACTCCCCCCTCCCCCTCCCTCTCTATACCATACGACCGGCAGTGGCAAGCTGAGTTGCTATGGCGACGTGCTTTCCCATATTTTTCCTCGCCGATCGGCGGATCCATTCAGGAATGGATGTGGAGCTCAGATAGCGAGCTGCAGGGAGGCGTCACGGTATCGATCCCATGCAGCCCTGGGGTAAAGGGTGGGGGGGGGGGGGCAGTGACAGAGCAGTGCAGTGGCAACCATTGATTTCTATACAATATATACACAAGATCACACACACACACACACACACACACACACACAGCAGCAGCAGCACTTACAGTCGTTTTCTACTCTGGTCTTTATTATTATTTTTGCGGATTATTTATTTCATAAAATAAATACGCAACACATCACTCCCTGTTGCCAGCAGGTGGCGCTATGACTACGAGCGAATACGACCACGCGGATGTCTTCAGGTTGGGACTTTTATCGGACGACGCGGGTCGAAGTTACGACAACTTCCAGTTTCGTGGCGAAACGCTCAAACATGGCCGCCGCACCGCGGACGCACCGTTCGGTGGAGACGACAGATTTTCACGAGTTTTCATCCCGAAGGTCTGAAGAACCAAAACGCCGAGTTTCAGGTCGGTGAGATGAACTTTGATGAAAACGCTGCAGCTGAAGGTCTGAAACCAAGAACACAAGAAACAAGAAAGAACAGCATCTGATTGGCTGGAAAACTGCAGGTGGTTTAACATACAGGTATCACGTGTGTGTGTGTTTATACATGTGTGTTTATACGTGTGTGTGTGTGTTTATACATGTGTGTGTGTTTATACATGTGTGTGTGTTTATACATGTGTGTGTGTTTATACATGTGTGTGTTTATATGTGTGTGTTTACACGTGTGTGCAAAAACTGTCGTCAACAGAAGCTGAAAGTATTCAACTCGTCATCACTGCAAAGCGTGAAATAGACACGCTTTCTGTCTGAGGCGTGAAGGTTTCACATTTTCCTGCAGCGGACTCTGATTTCCCTTTTCACATTAATAAAGTCTTATTTCATCCCTTGTTTTAGTGACTTTACAGATAAAGATGATAAACACACTGAGACTCTCCTGCGACATTAAAATTCAGTTGTTTACATGTAGTTTTGTTGACATAAATTAATCTTTTAATGCCGACTGCATGAGACGTGTGATTTACAGGAAGGTGAAACTTTTCAACGCGGTATCTCAGCAAAGCGTGAAATAGACACGCCGCTCCGCTACAGCAGAATGTGAGATCGCCACGCTTTACCCTGTCGAGGCGTGAAGGTTACACATTTTGTAAGCGTGACAGTTACATGCACCTAAATGTAACGTGACAGAGGATCATGTGACCAAGAGGATGTGAGACCGAGGACAAAGGACATTTTTTCGCAGCATTACGAGGAGGTCGCTGACCGCTGTGCAGACGATGAGATTCGAATCCTCGAGTTGTTGTTTTTTTGTTTTCTTACTCCAACCGCGTTTCATTTTCCTGTAAGTCACACGGCTCAAACTACACATTAGGTTTTATTTTCGTCCACAACAGGAAAACGTGTAACTTTCACACCTGGACGGCGCCAAGCGTGACTATCTCACGTTTCGCCGCAGCGGACCGGCGTGTCTATTTCACGCTTCGGCGTGAGTTCGCAGGTCGGTGAAGGTTATTTTGTGTTTTCAGACGTCATTCAGTTCTGCTTTTAAACACTTTCTTTGTGGTTTTTTTAGTTGTGATTCTTTCGTCTACGTTGCCGTCGGCGACCAGCGAGGAGAGCTGGACGTGCTTTCATCTTCTGTTCAAACCAGGAAGCTGCTTCCATCTCACACGCTGGAATATTGATGAAGCTTTGACATGCTGACAGGAAGTGTGTGTGTGTGTGTGTGTGTGTGTGTGTGTGTGTGTGTGTGTGTGTGTGTGTGTGTGTGTGTGTATTGGGACCCCCCCTCCCTCCCCTCCCCCCTCATGCCCCTCCTCCTCGTCCCAACCTGGAATTCCAGAGTTGTTTGAACAGAGCTCTGCCTCCACCGTGACAGACGACCTTTGAACTCTCGGCCCCTGAGGGAGGAATGCAGAGACAGAAGTCACATGACACACTCAGGAAGCTCTGCAGAGAACCGAGGTTATTATTATTATTACTATTATTATTATTTTAGACACCTGAACACATCTTTGTGCAGCTTTTTCTTCTGCATCACATTTATTTGGGATCTATTTATATTAATTTCAATGAATAAAACATGAAATAAATGATTGATTAAATCCGTCGACAACATGTGAAATAATTCAATGTTCATACGAACACATTATATTGGTGCTCCAAACACATCTGCTTTTTATTTAGGTCTCTCCGTGGGACATTAATATGAATCATTTTCTTTTTTAAATGTGATGTTTTTAGTGTTTTTATCTGGATGTGAGTTTAATAAAGAAACTGTTCAAACTCTGTGATGTAGAAAATAAACAACACTTACACGTTAATATTTTGAGGTTCAGCTTGTGTTGCATTAAATATCACTTTAAATTCTGTATTGTTGAACTGCTTCTTTACTGCTGCGCATAAATCTGGAGATACACGTCCATATTACACTAAATATATTCATATTTGATCTTTATTTTAATGTATATTCATTTCTACTTTGTCTTTGCTGACTTCTACTGCACATCTATCTTCTTTATCTGAATCAAAAACACTTAATAATCTTATTTTAGTTCCTTTACAGATAAACTCACCTCACAGTGATGCAACATTAGATTTCTGTTGTTTACATGTAGATTTATTTACATAAATGAAATCTTTTCAAACTGACTGTAAACAATTAGAATTAAAAGGTCAAATAAATGTTGAATTATTTTGTGTCTGCAGGACGAAAGAACATCAAAACTATTATGTAAATAAAACCAAAAATTCTGTATAATCCTGACAGTTTTTATTGATGTTTTTATAATAATATAATTTCATCAACAACAAACATCCAGTCGTTCACGTTTAATTCAGACTTTAAAACAGAAGAACCTTCTTGTTTTAAAAAGACTTTTACATCCGATCACATCATTTTAATTACAACAGAAATACTGTAAAATCAGAAGAATTAATTTTTTCATGTTTCTCTTTTTTATTGTTGTATTAAATTGAAAAGCAGATATTATTTGGATGATTAGTTTCATTTATTTGATCCAATCTTTTGATGCAGACTGTTTTGATTTGTTTGGGTTTATTTAAGATGACTTTGTGTTTCCAGCTCGACTGAGTTTGTGTTCTTCGGCCTGTGATGAACTGTGTTTGAGGCCCGTGCAGAAATATTTTCAATAAAACAATTACTGCGTGACTTCCCGCGAGGCGACGCGAGCAGGAACATTTTTATTAAACGCCGCGCAGCGCGCAGATTAAATCGGATTAAAGCATAAAATCAGATGTCACGGAGGATCCTGACGTGTGATTTGTGCTCCGAGCTGCGGGCCTGACGGAGCAGCAGCTCCGCCGTCTGCAGAAAGCTGCCGGCGTCTTGAACTTCGTTAGGAATAATTGGTGCGGACATGTTGGCGGTGAGACGTCCCGCTGCGGAGCCGCGGCTCGAATTATTCTGGACCTTCTTCCTGGTTTTAATCCCGTCGGGTCCTCCAGTCCGGCCTGAGACAGGCTCGGTGGAGCCGCTTGATGGAAACCGGTTTGGTCATAGTTACTCAGGTCCCTCCTACATGTGTGGTCCCGTGCAGCTCCCTGCGCGCGCGGTTTTTAACCCTTTCACTTTCCGGTACCGAGTGTCCCCGTTTTGTCTGTCAGTCACCGGCGGATACAAAAAACAAACGGCTCCGGTTTACCGGCGGGGACCGGACGAGCACGGAGCGGGCCGGAACTCTCCTCCAGGCGGGGGACACACTGTCGAGTCCCGGCGGCGCGTGAACGTTTCCCCTCCGCCGCAGAATATAGTCCCCCCCTTCGGCGCACTGTTCACTATGGCACGTTGCTATGGCGACAAGCTCCTATAGGTCTGTGACGGGGCCTGAATGTACACACCGCGGACTGATATGTATTTTTGTCTTAGTCAGGTTGTGGAGGGTTAATGATGCGTTCACTGACCACAACTCAAACCTTACAATTAAAACTAATTAAAAAAGAAAAGAAAAAAGAAGAGCGGTCCAGATGAGGCGGAAGTTCACTGAGACTTTTAATCAGCTGGTTTCTGTTTGACAGACAGAAACATGGCGGAGACCGGAAATTAATCACAATTACCTCAACAAGTTTAATGATCTGTTATGAAACGTCTTGTCTTTGTTCCTCCCCACTTAATTCAACATGAAACTACCAAACTACAAAAATAAAAGTCCGAGAGGAACATCCGGGTATTTCCTGGAAACAGATCCGGTTTTATACATTTTAAAACAGTTTCTGTTCAAAACCTGTTTGTTGTCCTGCAGGCTGGACATGTCCACTAAACTTTACCCGCAATTTGAATGTAACACGTGGGGGGAGGAGGTGACGGTGGAGGGTGCAGAGGGGGGGGGGGGGGTCTAAAGAGTAAGCCCCGCCCTGTGGAATGCCAGAAGGCCAAACCCCCGCCCCCTCCTCCGTGCATAATACCATTCAAAAACCCACTGCTATGCGGCTGGAGGGGGGGAGGAGAAGGGGGAGGGGGGGGGGGGTACATGGACAGCAGATCAACCAATAGGAACACACACAGCTACATGTGAAGTATTTTACACAGAATATAATAAAATGATCAATAATAAATAATAAATAAACAGAAATTCTTGTCATAGAAATAAAAGTCAGGTTCAAACTGCACACATAAATAAATATAACTAAAAATCACAGGAAATACTTATTAAACACTTCTTTTATGGAAACCTTTGAAACAGGATGACAGGACGAAGGCAGCGTCCTCCTCCTCGGCCTCCCTACAAATCCTTTTATTCATGAGAAACTCAGACAATCTGTTGGTTTTCTGTGTTTTAAAGCCGGCAGGAAGGAAAAACTCTGATAAAAAGGATTATTAACATTCACATTTCTGACTTCTGACTTTTCAGTCTGTCACATATGATGAATGTAAAACAAACAAAGTCTGAAGTTACAAAAATGTATATTTGGCTTTGAAATTAATTAAATGTATTACTCATAAATGTCTATTTTTGTCTATAAAGTAAATGTCTATTTAAAAAAAAAATGCAAATGCTAAAAACCTAAAATAAAAAAAGTCACAAATGTTTGATTTTGAGGCAGTTTTTCTAATAAAAATTGTGATGTAAAATTTGGAGTTTTAAGGGATTTGTTTTTGCAGTAAAGTTGCAGAAATTAGAAGAAAAAAATGATAATTTTTTTATAGGCACAACCTGCGAAAGATAATAATCCAGAAATATTCTCCTTGTAATGTGTTTTTCTTTCTGTTTTTGGGCTCAAAGCGATAAAAAGAGTCTAAAAGTGACAAATCTTTCCAGAACAGACCGTCTGTGACTGGAATATAGAAACAAAGAATACATCTACCTTCAAAATAAGAGCTTTAGACTCTAATATAGAACATAAACTTTCAGCAGAGCTTCTGATCACGACATTTTATTGTTTGCAAACTCCATAAAAATATGACGTAGATTGCATGAAGATGTCTTTGATTATTACGATCAGCAGCAGCAACAGCAGAAGTATTAGTTGTATTTATCACAGTTGATGTCATGATTATTTACTATTTTTTTTCTCAATAAAATGTACTTTTTTTTACTTCAAAACATTTTACAGCTTAAGTTCCTTTTGCAAACAAAATCAAGATGTTTTGTCCCAAATTAAACTGAGTGAAAAAAATTAATTCAGAATTTATTTTTAATTTTTTTCGATTGATTTCATCATTTTGTCTTAAATAACTTGAACTGTTTTATACTTTAAATCTAAAATATTTGATTTTAATTCATCATTTTAAAGTTTAGACCGTAAAAACAGATTAAAGTTACATTTAATTTGTAATTTATCGATGTAACTGTGTGGCAACAATTCTTTATTGATCAGGAATAATTTTAATTAACAAACAAACATCAGTAGAGTCATTAATAAATATATTTATGATGATATTAGTCAGCAGCAGTTGCCTCCTCTAAGAAGTCTCTCATTGGTGCTGAACAGGAAACTGCCAGCAATCACCTCCCCCCCCCCCCCCCCCCCCCCCGGCCCTCCCACACCATGTGACCTATGACCTCCAGGGGTCAGCAGCCACAGAGAAGCCAGATGTCAGAGTGGGGGAGTCGCGCTCGTTGACTCGAGTTACTTGGAGCAGCATGGCGCCAAGGGGTGGGAGGAGAGGGAGGGGGGAGGTGAGATGGGGGAGGAGAAGGGGGGGAGGGGCTGGAGGGGTCACATCCCGGCCTGGTCGGTGTTAGAGTCAACTGGACTGTTTTAACCATGACTGAACTCATGTGAGGGACAAGATCAGACTGAAGGAGCTCAGCGACCAATCAGAAGCCGGCAACTCTTCGCAAAATTCCTGCGAATTTTTTTTTCCCGTAAATAAAAAGACTGTCGTGAACAGAAGCTCTACTGAAAGTATTACGACATAAAGTCAGACTTTCAAAATAAAACTGACTTTATTAAAATAAATAAGTGTTCATTTCCAATCATTAGGCTCCGCCCCCTCTCTCCTCTCACGGTCAAAACAAACTGCTGCTAGCTAACTGCGACAAACAGGAAGTGATGGTGTTTGCTGCACATCTCAGAATGAAAAACACTTACAAGGCAAATATTTCAGCAGGATTATTATCAACAGGAAGTCAAATATTATTTTTATCAGATAGTTCTATAAAAAAAAAAAAAAATTATTTTTCTCGTCTTTTTTCTAATTTCCGCAATTTTACCACAAAAAAAACTCACTTTAAACTTCACAAATTACATCAGTGAGAAAATCTGCAATATATATATAAAATTATATATTTTTTAATCAAAACAATTTAAAAAAAAACTGATTGCATAACAGATGTTTTTACTTAATGGACATTAAATTATCATCG
>NW_027185255.1:300000-315000 GCF_022577435.1 Embiotoca jacksoni
TAATAAATAGATAATATACAGTTTATTTTTGTCTCTTTAATATCAGTATTGGCTCCAGAAATCAAGTTTGCCTCCAACTTGGAGGTTTCTTCCTTCTGTCGGAGGTTTTTCTCTCTTAAAGGAGTTTTCTTCGTAGCTTTAATGCTAATTGTTGAATTGTTGTGTTTCTCTGTACGATGTTGTAAAGTTCTGTATTAAGAACTTTACCGTGTTAAGTTCCTCAAAGTAACCTGTGATGTGATTTGGTTCAATTTAAATAAAACTGAATTGAATGAAGTAATAAACATTTTCAGAGTTCCCACAATAAGAACCACCAACAGACGAGAAACGTCATGTAGATTAAAAACGTTCCTCCAGTTGCACCGATATTGAAATAAATGAACTAAATACTGAATGAATTGATCTAATAACAGTAATTAGCTCGTAAGCTGCTGAGCTACATTTAATATTTCTGCCGGTGAGCGCTAATGCTACCGAACATAAACACTAACGTTACAGCTGACATGGAAATATTATGTTTTGAGGAACGGAAACCAAAGTTTAAACAGAAACACTGAATTCTCTGATAATCCAAGAGTTTTTAAAATGTCCTGATATCATAATTGAAACGGTGAGAATTGTTTTGTTTTGTTTGCACATGCTGTTGAATTTAAAGCTGTTGTGTGTTGAGTATCAGTTTGTTATTGATCAGATAAAAGAAGCTGATTCAGCTGGTTTGGGTGGAGCTCAGCTATGTGAATGAATGTTGTCAAAGTAGCTCGCAGAGAAAAAAAAAAGGTTGGATGAAAATGTGTATTTCTTGTGTGTGTATAAGTTTTTATATCGTAGAGGAAGTGAAGTATTTATTTATTTTAACATATTTGTTGGATGAACGAATTGATTTAAATTTCTAAAAATTTGATTTGTATTTTTTCTTGTTTTTAACACTGAACTTGTAAAGTGTGATTTTGTTTTGTGAGGTTTGGGAGCAGATCATGAAGGACCCTGAACGTTTCTTAAAATAAAAAAAAGGCGTGTTGGGGGAGGGGTAGGTGGGGGGAGGTAGGGGTAGGTGGGGGGGGGGGTATCACCGGTCTTAAAGAGGGTCAAAGTGCAGCGCTTCTCCTTTCATCAGTCCTGATCGATACAAAACACACACACAAGTGTTTTGAAAATGTTCTGCAAGAACACGGAAACATCAGGACTGAGTTTGTTTGATTTTATGTTGATGACCTTTAACCCCGAAAACAAAATGCACTTCACGCCGTTTTAATGCAACGTTGCAGTAAAGACGACGTGCAGATGGCTGCTGGGAAAATCTGAAGTTTCAAAACTCTCCGGTTTGATCTCAGGAAATGTAAAACATGTTTAGAAATGAAAGAAAGAGAGACAGACGTGGAGCAACAAAATAAAACAGGAAGTACACATTTTACCATCCAAAAAAACAACAGAAATAAGATGGAAAAGTGTCGTTTTAATTAGATGAAAATTAGGAAAACTGGAGGATTGTTAAGTTTTTTTTGTTTTTTTTTAAAGAACAGGAAGTGAATTTCTCACCTAAAATTTTTCAAACTTCTACCGGACACTGAGAGTTATAAGAAACAAGGATTTACTTTAGATCTCCCATACTGATCATTTTAAATAGTAAAATACTATTTTTGAATTTGTATAAAATTAACCTGTCGAATAAAATATCTCCGTATATTTATAAATTATTAAGGAATAAGAGGCTGCAGACAAAAACCAAATCCAGTTTTGTTGATTTATTTGTAAGAAAACTGGATAAAACTGCGTCTTCCTCGTGGCTGATTGAAGTCGTTCTTTACCTTCAACCACTTGCAGATTTTATGACGTTAAAATGTGCTCGATGACATTTAAAGTGTAAAAGATTTTTAAGTTCAAGTAGAACGAGTCAAATTAAAAAGCAGCCTGTTTTTCGAGGTGTAACTCGGTCGGAGTCTGAAAAGCTCGTCACGCTTTCAATTCAATTCAACTTTATTTCTATAGCGCCAAATCACAACAGGTTATTTCATGGTACTTAACACATTAAAGTCCTCACAGCAGAACTTTACAATATTATACAGAGAAACCAACAATTCAACAATTCCCACATCAGCTCGGAGGAAAAAGCTCCTCTTTAAGGGAGAAAAACTCTCTTTAACAGGAAGAAACCTCCGACAGCTCAAGACTCCTTCAAAAATGTTCAATTTAAAACCACAAAAGCCTAAAAGTCGTATTTCTTCTCCGCTGACGAAGACGTAGTTTAAAGTTGTAGATGAACTTTCTGTTTCTCCACGAACAGCTTCAGGAAAAGTAACGTTTTTAAATGTGGACGAGCTGCATCTCGTTCTTCTCTCTGTCGGCATGGCGACGCCCACAGGTTTATACTCCTCCTCCTCCTCCTCCTCCTCCTCCTCTCCTTCTGTTTTTGTCTTTTCTTGTTCGTCCTCATCAGCTGCACAAAACGATGCAATTAGTTTTATTTTTGTTGACAGATGGTGAAAAAAAAAAGGTCAAACTGACACAAAAGGTTTCGATCAAAAAGTTCAGAGAATGAGAACAACTGAAAACTTCCTGGTTTAAATCTGGAAGACTGTCGAGGTCAATAAACTTTCATCCAGCAGTGATGTCATCAACCATCCAGCAGTGATGTCATCAACCATCCAGTAGTGATGTCATCAACCATCAGTGACAATTCAGGTGGTTTTACAGCGAATGTTTTTACCTCAGAAGGTTCCCAGTGGAACTCGGTGTTGACAGTCTGACTCTGGGGGACGAATTTACGGTTGCACAACTCCCGCCGACGTCAAAGAAAAAACCCACCTGGTGTCTCCTCACCTGACGCTCCTTCTTCTTCTTCAGTCTTTGGACGGTGAAGCTCCGCCCCTCTTGAAACGTTGACCACCATCAGAACACCTCGCCGGCTCGTCGCTTCATCTCCGTCAGACTTTCTGAAACATTTCAAGTTTCTCTGTTGATGATTTCCAGGCGGCGCGGCTTTAAAAACAGCCCTGATTCTGTGGTGGAAATCACTGCATGGGCTCAGGAACACTCGGCTGTAAGCGGGCGGGTTGAAGATTTTCTGTTGATGTTGTTCCAGGTTTCCATGGTGACATCACTGATGTTCAGGTGTTAACGTGAGGAACTCAGTGATGATAAACTGTGAGTACGTCCTGATGGAGCTCGTAGTGTCCTGATGGAGCTCGTAGTGTCCTGATGGAGCTCGTAGTGTCCTGATGGAGCTCGTAGTGTCCTGATGGAGCTCGTAGCTTCATCTCCGGGTGCAGCGCTGCGCTGCGTTCAACAGGAACCTCTGAACTCTTTGATCTCCTTGTTTTGACCTGAAGGTTCTTGTTTCTTTAAGATCTGAACATCTGGGCAAAAAAACAAAAAACAGTTCATCAGATGTTCTGGACGGTAAGTCGACCCGACCGCAGCTCTCCCGGTGTTTGTCCTTCCTCCTCCCTCGTCTCCGAGAGGACGTCCGTCTCCGTCTCCTTGGAGACGAGACCCTATCAATATTGCCTCTGCTTTCACGGAGTTAACGGAGTAGTGCAATATTGCTTATAGGGTCTTGACTCCGAGGGCTGGTCTCCGTCCTCCGGCGTGTTCACGCTAGGCAGCATTGGTCCCGATAGCTTTTTAAACTCTTAAAGGCTTAAAAAAGAAATTTCTAAAGTTTGTGATTTATTTTTTTTCATCTGCAAATTATTTCCCTCAAAAGAAAATGTTGTTTAATTCTCCTTCATCCCGTTTTAATAAAGATCATCAGAAACACCTGCCGTCTGTTATTTGTGCAACATGAACATGCAGGTCCATTTTCTGCAGGTTGATGGTGAATCAAACGATCCAGCTGCTTTTTCTGATTGTTGCGATCAAACATATTTAATTTTTGCAGATTTTCCCAAAAATGTTGATGTAATTTTTTTGCGTTAAAATTACAACTCATGAAAGAATTTTTTTTTTTTTTTTTTTTTACCTGATAAAGAATTTAATATGTAATAACTTCCTGTGATAATAATCATGCTGCAAATCACAGAACTATTTTAATCTAATTTATTGATCTCAGATTTTGACAGATTTCCCAGCTGGATGTTGGAGATCTTTTCTGGTTGAACTCGTTGGCTGAAATCAACCTTCAACTTTCTGATGTTTAATAAGTTCAGATTCATCAGTTTAAATTGAAAAGTTCATAGTTTGGTTTGAATGAGCCGGTGAGCTGTTTCTGAAGTCTGGACTGACTGACTGACTGACTGATTGATTGATTGACAGCTGCCATGTTATAATTTATTCCAACGAGATGCTGACGATGGTTGTGATCAAACTGTCTGCCTGACACTCTTTCCCTGTTGCACTACTGTGGGAGCTGCAGCAAGCAGTGCAATAATGAAAGGGCATCAGTCGGCCGGGCCTCCGCCCTGCTGCCCCGACCTCTGAGCAAGGCACCGCCTCTCTGTTCCTGTCGTCTTCAACAAAAGCTTCATGAAACCAAGACGAGGTGTTTGTGATTTATTGTAGGAGCGTGTCGGGTCGCCGATGAGATGAACTCGTTTTCTTTTCACAAAATAAAAGCGTGAAATAAGGAAAATGTGAAGTGAGTTGAGATCGAACTCTTTTCTTTCTTTCTAAAATTCATTCGAAGAAAACGTGGAAACGTTCAGTTTTCTCTGCAGCTGCTCGAAGAAATCAAAACGAACTTCAACCGAAGGAAAATAACAACTGAACCTTAAAAGCAAAAAACATCCAGAACTGAAATATGAACAGAAACAAATGATCTCGGTTTCAAGAAGATTTTATTTTGAAAGAACTGGATAATTGTTTTTCTACAAAATAAAACATAAATATTTGTAGTAAAATAAGCTGCAAAGTTCTTGCAGAACCTTCGATAACGTTTATCTGGAGAACTTCAGAACAAAACGAACGAGCATCATTATTCATAATTTAAGAGCAGAAACATGTTGATGGAGTTTAAAACATCAGTTTGTTTGTTCCTGATTTAAATCCTCATTTTATTGAGGTTTTGTTTTTATTAACCTGCTTGTATTCAGAAAAATTAAAAAAAAAAAAAAAAAAAAATCCTATTTATGATGTCAAATAAAGAGAAAAACATCATTTTAGAAATCAGAAGAAAAAAAAGACGACCTGACGTGAAAAACATGAAAACTTGAGAAATAAAAACGTCCTTCGATGATTCTACTTGATCAGAAACATGCTAACGCTGGACGTCCTGCTCCGAGGTGGGGGGGGACATTTACGTTTCCTCCTCGCTGCCCGCTGGGACTCCTGAGTGGAACAGCCTGGGACACCCCCCCCCTCCCCCCCCCGTTAAAGGTCAGCAGCAGTGCACCTTTCACCAGAGGAAGAAATAAGAAAGGAGGGAAAACTTCCTTTAAAAGGCAGAAAAAAACCAGCTGTGTTTCCCTCCAGTTGAACTTCCTGTTTATCAATTTAAAAAAATAAAAAATAAAATCATATTAAAAGGTGTGAAATTTATTCTGAAAAATTTACATTTAAATGTTTCCTTTAAAAACGCCTTTTAGTGACGCACAAACCTTTTCAGATTAAGAGTCTGTTTGAAAAGCTGCTGCAGATTAATGAAACATTTAAGATCCTTTATTTTACATCGTAGTGTTATTTATTATTTTTATGTTTTATCGGCTGAGAAAGTTTAATAAGTGGTTAAAATGGTTTTAAATAAAAATGAAAATTTGTTGGTAAATCACGTTATAAATGAAAAACATTCACTGAGCTCATTATTTAAAAACAAAGACGGTTTAAATCTGCTTTTCGTTTGGTTTTAAATATTAATTTAACATTTAAATATCAAATGAAAAAGGCAGCGTTGTTTAGTGGACGTTAAACCAGATGTTTGACGTAAGAAAACAGCTGCTTGTGACATTAGCTGGTCTCTGATGAAGAAACAAACATCATCATCATCATCATTATCTCTGAGCTCCAGCATCCTGTCGGAGATGATGATGATGATGATGATGATGATGGTAAACGTCCACCCAGCTCCCTGCAACACCGTCGGTCATTTATGGCAACGTGTCGCCACCTGCAGGACGAACACTGAACAGCAGCTCAGCCGTTTTTATTCGAAACGTGATTTATGATTCACATTAATATTGTTTTTAATTCATCAGAGATTAGAAGTGAAATCTGTCACGTGTTTGGACTCATTGAAGGTTTTTCTTTAATTTATTTAAACTATTTTCTACAAAACTAGATGTTAAAACTGATGTGGATTTATTATAAAGTGCAAACAAAACAAAAAGATGTTTTCAGCTCCTCAAACTCAGGTCAGTTTTATTAATGCAACACGTTTAAGTTCAATCAAAGTGCTGCACAACAAAAACAATCAACATTTAAAAACAAATAAACAAATAACTAATTAATTCAACAAATAAACAAATGTAAATTCTCTGTCTGTTTACATCTTTAGCAGATTTATAAAAGCTGGACGTCTTCAGGTAACAGGTGAGTCTGACGTCACATGATCCATCAGGACTTAAGAAATGGAGCTGTCAGTCCAGAAGAGGAGGAGGAGGAGGAGGAGGAGGAAGAGGAGGAGAAGGAGAAGGAGGAGGAGGAGAGACCTGCTGGTTCTACCGTCGTCAGAAACCTCATCAACCGGCTTCTTGTCGTCGCGGCGGAGAAATTAAAGAAATAAACTCAAACACTGTCGGTTTTGTTGCCGGACGTGAAAACGGTTCTGGTTCCGGCTGCTGCCAGAAGTCGGACCCGGTGTGAACGGACCGGACCGGGACCGGACCGGAGCGCGCGGTGAATTCAGGCCTCCGGTGTTCCGGAACATACCGGTGACCCGGAAATCGTCTGTTCGCGCCTTGTGCGACCAAAACATTCAGTTTGTTCCTTTATACATCCGGAACATGTTTACAACTCAAACACTTTCACTCACCTGTCGCTCATAACATGAAGATAAACTCAACCGAGCTCGAGCTGCTTCCCGCGGTTCCTCCCGGTAGCTCCTCCCCCTGGAGACGGGTTTAATACGTTTTCATTTCCCCACAAGTTGCCATGACAACCACAGCCTAGCATGCTGCTTTTAAAGCGATAAGAACCCCGCAGGTTCTCCAGGAGGCCTTCGGCAGGTTCTCCAGGAGGCCTTCGGCAGGTTCTCCAGGAGGCCTTCGGCAGGTTCTCCAGGAGGCCTTCGGCAGGTTCTCCAGGAGGCCTTCGGCAGGTTCTCCAGGAGGCCTTCGGCAGGTTCTCCAGGAGGCCTTCGGCAGGTTCTCCAGGAGGCCTTCAGCAGCTCCGACAGGCACATCCGGGGATTCTGGCTTGAGACAAGTCCCGCCCCTTTTTGGGGAAAAAAAACCAAATGAAGCAAAAAGAAAAGTAAAATAGCATAAAAACCAAAATGTTAGCACACCGGTAGAGTTATATTAGTTTATAAATAAACTGAAAACATTCTGTTAAGATAGTAATCACAGTAATTATTATTTTCATTAGAGTTTATTTTTAATTCCAATTAAATGACTGAACGTTTTGGCAAATCTGAAAAAAAAAAAAAAAAAAATCCCCCTGATGATGTCACTGCACTAAAAACTGGACAGTTTGAAATGCAGAGAAAAGTCCAATAAAAGCCATGAGTGTTGCATTATGGGAAGTGTAGTATTAATTAATGGACCTGCAAGTCAGACTGATTACGACTCGTCTTTAAACATCCGATTAGACGCGAATAGTTTTAAACTTTAATCAGAAAAACAAAAAAGCGTCCGTAATGATGAACAACTTTTTATGTCCAAACTTCGACATCACGCTCGACAACTGATAAACAATAATTCATTCACTTTTCATTTAATCAATGATTGAATTGGATTTGATGTTATATGTTGGATCAGGTGGAGCACAACAGCACCACCTGCTGGCAGTAGGAAAAGAGTGCAGCTTAAACCGAGTGACTTCATAGTGTTCAGGTTGAACATAAACCATCTTTAGCTGCTGGTTTTTTATGGTTATTCTAAAGTTTAACGTCGGAGAGAAACGACGTCCAGCGACTCGTCTTTTTATTTTTATTACAAAACGTGAGATCAGCAGAAATTAGACCAGTTCAGCAAAAGCAACCAGAGTCGAGCTGGATCTTCATTTCATTCAGCAACAAATATCAACGAAAATAACAAACAAAAGGTTTTCTTGGACAGAGCGTCTCTAAAACATTCAGACTGAAGACGTTCTGTAGAAAATGCAGATTTATGGACGAAATTTAATGAAACTACAGCGGTGATATTTAAGAGTCTCGACGTAGGAACCGTCACATCCGACCGTCCGAACACCTCGAGATCTTCGCAGGTCCAGAGACGAGTCCTCGGTCTTCCACGTCATTCTCACATTTAGTCCAGTCGGCCGGAAAACAAACGCACGTCCGTGCCGCGCGTCCCCCGGTGATGATGTCAGAGCTCGTCGTGGCGCAGCGGGTCCTGGCTGGGCTGGATGAACACGCCCTCCACGGTGCGCCACCAGTTGTTCTGGTTGGGCGCGGCCATGCCGTGCACCTCGCGCTGGCCGCGGATCGGGTGTCCGTACTGCTCGCCGGTCACGCTCAGGAAGGCGTCGGTGCCCACGTGTTTGAAGCGCACCGCCTCGTCGCGCTCCCAGTGGACGCCGTCGCACTGCACCGCCCACACATCAAGGTCGTCGCCCTCGCCCTGCTCGCCGAAGGCGCTGACCTCCTGGTGGGGGAGGAGAGGGGGGGAGGAAGGAGGGTGGTGAGGGGAGGAGGGGGGGGGGGGGGGGGGGGGACAGTGGTGAGCAGAGCGTCCAAAAACAAGTTGAGAGTGTTCCTGTTGAACGCAGCGCAGTGATGCACACGGAGCAGCAGGAAGTAACGACCTTCAGTGTCGTCCTGATCGACATCATCACGTTCTGACTTCTTTTCTGCTTCGTGGTCTTCAGGTCAGTCGGAGTTTTCTGCTTCCTGTTTGATTTTGAAGTGACGGACCTCTTGTGTCTCGTCTTGTTTCACTTCCTGTTCTTTTGGATGATTTTTCCCCTCAGAAGGGAAAACCCACCTGGTGTCTCCTCACCTGACGCTCCTCCTCCTTCTTCTTCTTCGGTCTCGGACGGTGAAGCTCCGCCCCTCTTGAAACGTGATGTCATCAGAACACCTCGCCCGACTCGTCGCTTCATCTCCGTCAGACTTTCTGAAACGTTTCAAGTTTCTCTGTTGATGATTTCCAGAGTTTTGAAATCACTGCACGGGCTCAGGAACACTCGGCTGTAAGCGGGCGGGTTGAAGATTTTCTGTTGATGTTGTTCTGCTCCAGTTTCAGGTTTCCATGGCGACATCACAGATGTTCACGTTAGCGTGAGGAACTTGAAGGTCGCTGCTTCCTGCTGCTCCGTGTGCATCACCGCGCTGCGTTCAGGGACACTCACGGGGTGCGTGCGTTCAAACCTTCTCACCTGGTTGTTGGACAGCGGCGAGCTGAAGTGGTGCGTGTGCAGGTTGCGGCCGGTCTTCATGTGCGTGATGCGGATGGTCTGACCGCACATGATGGCGACGCCACGCTGACACGGGAGGTTGGACCGCCCACGGATCTGCCAGTAACTGTTGGCGTCGTCGGCGCTCTCAACTCCGGTTACAGACTGCTGTCCACTTCCTACACACACACACACACAACACACACACACACAACACACACACACACACACACACACACACACACACACACACACACACACACAACACACCACACACACACACACACACACACACACACACACACACACAACACACCACACACACACACAACACACACACACACACAACACACACACACACACACACACACACACACACACACACACACACAACACACACACACACACACACAACACACACACACACACACACACACACACACACACACAACACACACACACACACACACACACACACAACACACACACACACACACACACACACACACACACACACACACACAACACACCACACACACACACACACACACACACACACACACACACACACACAACACACACACACACACACACACACACACACACACACAACACACACACACACACACACACACACACAACACACCACACACACACACACACACACACACACACACACACACACAACACACCACACACACACACAACACACACACACACACAACACACACACACACACAACACACCACACACACACACACACACACACACACACACACACAACACACACACACACACACAAACACACACACACACACACACACCACACACACACACACACAACACACACACACACACACAACACACACACACACAACACACACACACACACACACACAACACACCACACACACAACACACCACACACACACCACACACACACACACACACACACACACACACACACACAACACACACACACACACACACACACACACACACACACACACACACAACACACACACACACACACACACACACACACACACACAACACACACACACACACACACACACACACAACACACCACACACACACACACACACACACACACACACACACACACAACACACCACACACACACACAACACACAACACACACACACACACAACACACCACACACACACACACACACACACACACACACACAACACACACACACACACACACAACACACACACACACAACACACCACACACACACACACACAACACACACACACACACACAACACACACACACACAACACACACACACACACACACACAACACACCACACACACAACACACCACACACACAACACACACACACACACAACACACCACACACACACACACACACACACACACACACACACACACACACACACACAACACACACACACACAACACACCACACACACACAACACACCACACACACACACACACACACACACACACACACACACACACACAACACACACACACACAACACACCACACACACACAACACACCACACACACACACACACACACACACACACACAACACACACACACACACACAACACACACACACACACACACACACACACAACACACCACACACACACAACACACACACACAACACACCACACACACACACACACACACACACACACACACACACACACACAACACACCACACACACACAACACACACACACAACACACACACACACACAACACACACACACACACACACACACACACACACACACACACATAGTCATCCAGGAGAACTCTAGATGTCGTAGTTTCACTTGAAGAGATGAAAGCAGGACAAACTGTCCTCCGTGTCTCCTCCATGAAGCTCTGTGACAGTCAGCTGTTTATAGACTAAAAACTCTTTACTGGAATAAAACTTCACATTTTTAGAGAAAAGATGCTGACAAAAAAAAAATACGAATTTTTCACAACAAAATCGTCGTTAAAGGACGGATTCATTTTACAAATGGCTTTTACTTTGAAGAGGATGACCGGAAACCAGACGGTTCACTTTGATGTCCCTTTCACCCAAACACCTTAATGGGTTACTACATTATGAATGAATGAATGGATGAATGGATGAATGAATGAATGAATGAATGGATGAATGAATGAATGCATGAATGGATGAATGAATGAATGGATGAATGAATGGATGAATGAATAGATGAATGGATGAATGGATGAATGGATGAATGAATGGATGAATGAATGAATGAATGGATGAATGAATGAATGCATGAATGGATGAATGAATGAATGGATGAATGGATTAACAGGTCGAGGTGACAACGAACCTGCTCGAACATTAAACTGACGTCATGCGTGTCCCCCCACATCCCGTCAAACGACATCAGAAAACTATTCCTCTGTTTTCAGGACAAAACCCGAAGACACCGTTTGTATATTTCTCACATTGACGTCAGCTCATCTTAACATCGGGGCGGAAACACAGAATAAGTTTGTTTCGACTTGAATTTCAGGTTATGACATTTATCCACCTGTCGTCCCTGCACCTCTCTGACGTCACAACAGAAGAGAGCCGGTGTTTTAACGGGGTGAAGGACGCCAGCTGGGTGAACGACACACCGGATGAGAGCTGGACCCCGCGAGGCCTCGTGTGCGCTGTGAACGCGCGCTGCGGTTAACGGATACCGGCGAGAAGAGCGACGCGACTTTAAACCGTCTGTTTTTTGAACGGGATTCAAGCACGTGAAACGGAAGCCGCGCGGTCCGGTTCCGTGTGGCTGCAGCGGGCCGTGACGTGTCCCGGGACCGCGGGCGGACGTTACCTGAACCGTATTTGACGTCGTGGGAGTGCAGGCGGACGTTGTGGCGCGTGTTGAGCAGTTTGACCAGCGAGCCGCAGGTCACGAGGCTGATCTCCGACTCTCCGCAGCACAGCAGCACGAGGAGGAGCGCGACGGAGCCGCGGAGCAGCGCGTGAGCCATCTCCATCTTCTTCTGGTGTCTTCTGTCTTCATAACACTGGGGGGGGGGAGGGGAGGGAGGAGGAGGGAGGACACGTTGGAAACAGCGCTGCTGCGCTGCACCAATCACCGCCTGACAAGTCCTAACACGCGGAAGTAAAACGTCGACACGCGATTGGTCAGCGGTACGTTGACACGCCCGTCATGACAATTGGTGGCAACACCGGAAGCGGACATTTAATATTTATGACTGACGCGTCGGTTTGTTCTGTATGTGGATGTAACCAGGGGCGGATCGAGAGACAGCGGCCCCCGGGCCACAGACATGTAACGCCCCCCCCCACCCCCAAACTCTATTGTTGTCATTTCATACCTGGTTATAGTTGTATAGTCTTTTTTTTGGTCATTTTATTGACTTAAAAAAGTTTCTTTACAGTGTTTTGTGAACATTTAACTTACTCTGATGCTTGAATGTTGTTGTTTTTTTACTCTCTACTACTTGTAATGTCAGGATTAACAAATACAAAATTATACTGAGGTCAGAGGTCAAATGCATCAGTACTTCCTTTCTCTTTTTGGGTGAATTTGTGTTCATATTTTTCTTATATTAAGTTTAAGTTTTAAACATTCTGTATGTTTTCCCCCCCCCAACATTTAGATAATTTAAAATAGTACAATTTTGATTCTGTCAATAATTTAGTAAGTCACATTTAAATAAGAGTCAAAGAACCAGTTCATAAAATATATGTTGATGTGTGCTGAAATCAATCAACAGCTGCTGAAGCGTTTAAACAAGTAGAAAAAAAAAAATCAGTTTTATTGTAACTGCTGAACTATAATACAAAAGTGTGTTTAAACTTTAACATGTTGGGAGGCTGTACAGTTTTTTAGGAAATGATCACGTGTTTTCAGCACAGCTCACATCATCTCCATCTCTATAAATGTGTCCTCCATAAACGTGTCCTCCATAAATGTGTCCTCCATAAACGTGTCCTCCAGGTGTCTCAGCTGTGACTGTGGATGCAGCAGGGGCAGCAGTGCAGCGTGTCGTGGATGAAGAGGTCGCACTCCATGCAGAACACACTGCGACAGGAGGGACAGACGAAGACCTGGAGACAGACAGACAGACAGACAGACAGAGACAGAATAGATGAATAAAGATGGACAGACATCTGAATGGATGAAAAACAACTGTCGGTTTGTAACAGCAGAGTCAAACTCACACATTTATCCTTCAGCTCCCCCTGACACGCTTCACAGAACCTGCAGCCGGATCACAGCAGGTCAAATACACAGTGGCTTACCGTGTGTGTGTGTGTGTGTGTGTGTGTGTGTGTGTGTGTGTGTGTGTGTGTGTGTGTGTGTGTGTGTGTGTCAAAGAGGTACCTGTTTCCTTGAAGCCCCTCCACAGGACTCTCTGTAAAAGCCTGCAGGGGGAAGAGGTGGTGGAAGGACCGGGCCAGATGGGGCGCCGACACCAGAGTCAAACCTGGGAGACAGACAGACACACACACACACACACACACACACACACACACGTTAAACTCCATTCACACATTTCCGAAGCTTCACGTGAACTTCAACAGGTTCCTGTTGTGCGTGAACTGTGTGCAGCACCACGACGCAGCAGGAAGAAGCAGCAGCCTTCGTGACGACGTGTTCCAGGTGTCGTTTTATTGTGACGTCACCGCGGAGATGAAACTCACCGCAGACTTTACACTCCACAGGAAGCTCTGTGTATTTGGCGTGACACTGTGGACAGAAGAATCCTCCCAGAGACAGACCGGGTCCACCGCTGCCGTCCAGGTGACTGGCGCACACACACACACACACACACACACACACACACACACACACATTTATAAAGACTGACAACACCGTCCGGGACCGCGGAGGTATAAAATCACTCCGTCCTACTTACGCCATGCTGAACGAAGGTTTGGCGTCCTGGTCGGTCGGAGAGGCGACGGTGTGCTGAGGGAAACCTGAGAAAACACAGGACACACAAACAATCACACGTTTTACCAAATGGTTTAGTTTCACGTTTTCCTCGTGGAGAAGAAGGTGAAATAAAAGATCGTTTAAAAGTGTTTTGTTTACAGACTTTAGTTTATTTCAAAGGAATTCACTAAAACTTAGAAGTTTGTCTGCTTCCATTAAGAACTCAAGTTGTAGTTTACATCAACGTGTTCAAACCCGTTTGGATATTGACCTCAAAGTGACCTTGACCTTTGATCTTTGGTGACCACAAAATGTTATGAGTTCATCCTTTGAACTCATGTTGAACATTTGTGCCAAAGTTTATTTTTGGGATATTACGTTCACAAAAAATGGAAATGGGTGAAAGAGGCCGACGGGAGGTCATATCGACTCTGACCTTTGACCTTTAAATACCTAAATCTATTCACATCATCACTGCGTCCAAGTGAACGATTGTGCCAGAATTTGACAAATGTCTGTCAGAGTTCCTGAGTTATCGCCTTCAAAAGAAAATGGGAAAAACAGGAGGTCATAGTGACCGCTTTGACCTTTGCCCCCCAAAATCTACTCAGGTCATCGTTGGTATCAAGTGAATGT
>NW_027185255.1:322500-414359 GCF_022577435.1 Embiotoca jacksoni
GATTTTGGATTTTTCTGTGCTTTCATGAACAAAAACATCAACCAATCACATGATGCACTTCAGGTGTCGTTTGCGTATGTTTACGCCATTTTTTAAGTTATTGTTGGAGCTTTTCATTTTAGTATTTGGAGCTATTAGTTGTACTTACTAACTAAACCCCATAACTATTTATCTTGATGCTGTTTTGTTTGAATAAAATAGATTCATTTGCTGTTGTTAATATTATTACTTTCATCATGATGCAGTGATGCTTTTATTTTGAAGGCAGTGGTCAGCTCAGGTCAATCTAGATATGCAGGTGTAGGGTGGGAATGATTCATGTTTCCTGTTTCCAGGACGAGAGAGGCAGCAACGTTTTGTTTGTTTGTTTGAAACAGTAAAATAAATCTTCTGAAACGTTCGAATTAACTTTTGTTTCCTGCGTAGGATTCGTTCCTCCGTTGAATTTGAGCTTTGATTTTTTTGTTTTGTTTTGTTAATTCTGAGGACAAATCTGCACTACAGATATCTTAATACTTAAATACAAGTTGGGACAATTACATATATATATATATTTTTTAATGTTTTAAATCCAATTTAAAAAAAAATTCTAAAGAATGATGTGTTGTGAATCTATTTGAACTTTATTTTGAAAAAAACTGTCCAAAATTTGCATCTTGCCTGTGTTAAAGAGTTTTAGATTTTTCCGAGGTAGTGTCTCGCTTCTTTGTGTCATTTAGGTCTTAAATGAAGATTAATACCAACAGAAAAGTTTTTATAAACCTACTCAAGAGCTTGGAGATATTAAACCTCCACCGAACCCAGAAGCTTCGTCCTGAACTGGACGTGAAGCTCATCTCAGTTATTCTCCTAATTAAAGGTAACGTCAACGACGGAGAGCCGAGAAGATCCCAAAACTCTACAAACTACCAGAATGTTTTCATCATCTTCATCTAAGACTTATTATATCTCTGGAAGTGTCACCAGGAACTGAGGGCTGCCGTCGGGGTGTCGGTCCAAATCCCGGTTCAGGTCCAGCAGGTCCTGGTTGATGCCGTCCAGCTCATCCTGCAGGCTCTTGTACTCGTGGTGATCGCGGTCGAACTCCCGTTTGTAGGTCAGGCGCTCCTGCTCGTCCACGACGGGAGGAAACAAACTGTGGACGAGAGCAGAGAGAGAAATGAACTCGATGATCTCTGTTGTCGCCCCGTTTTCCTCCGACAGAACCGGATCGACTCGACGCTACGAGGGTCCGTTAAAGAATTCAGAGACTGGTAACGTGAACGTTTGTGATTTCATTGAAACTGGAGCAGAGAAACATCAGATTTATGAGGAACAGGAAATCTTCAACACGCCCCCTTACAGCCGAGTGTTCCTGAGCCCATGTGGTGATTTCCACTGAGTCAAACTCTGGAAATCATCAACAGAGAAACTTGAAACGTTTCAGAAAGTCTGACGGAGATGAAGCGACGAGCCGGGCGAGGTGTTCTGATGGTGGTCAACGTTTCAAGAGGGGGCGGAGCTTCACTATCCGAGATTGAAGAAGAAGGCGCGTCAGGTGAAGAGACACCAGGTGGGTCACCGTGAATTCGTCCCCCAGAGTCAGACTGTCAACACTGAGTTCCACTGGGAACTTTCTGAGGGGAAACATTCGCTGTGAACCACCTGAACTGTGGCGCCGTGGCAAAGAATTTTCATTTTCTCCACTCCAGATCGTACCACCCAATGCGCCGTCGTTACTATAGCGACGTCATGCTCAAAAATCAGATGCACTCACCCGCTGAAGTCTTCGTCCTCCAGCTCATCTCCAGACTCTGTCCCCCGGTCGTAATCCCTCAGTTTGGGCTTCAGGCCTCCAACAGAGCTGCTGAACTCAGAGTCTCTGCAGACGGAAGGAGACATTTTTAAAGCACCTTGTCGGGTATTATTTGTATTTCAGAGCCATCAATAACCCACGAACCCTCTGCAGACCCCCCACGGAGCCGGCAGGTCTAGTACACATGACGTCACAGCGTATGATGTAAATCTCACCCTGGCAGGTAGAGCGGCTTTTTGAGGTCCAGGAAGTCTCGCGACCCCCCGACTCTGTTGTTGGGGTCGCTGACCAGCACCTCCGGGTCTCCGGACACGTTGTTCACCTGCAGACACAAAGTCACACTTTACAATCAGAGTTTCAAGTCTGGACATTATTAAACAGAACTAAAACAGTCAAAGAGACGTCAACATGAGAGGAAATAAAGACACAAATTAATACACAATTAAAAACAAGATCAGGCCAAAGCAAAACACACAAAGCCTGTAAGAGCAGTAAATAAGAATTAGTCTCGTGCCCTTTTATGGGCATTTCAGGGCGTTTATTTATGTTAATTAGTAGCAACTGGCACAACACTTTCAATTTACGAGGACCGAGGGATTATTTATCAATATAAGAACCACAGACTGTTTATAAGAGTTCGTATCTTCAGGTCTGTAAAACGGTTCTGATCCAGAAGTGTCTTCAGCTGCAATACCAGCGAGTGCCACTAGAGGTCGGCTCCAAAAAGCCTCCGGCTCCATAGACTCCCATTCAACTTCTCTCATCAAATCCAAAGTGAATAAAATGTGTCCATCAGTTATCTCGGTGTTGTTAGCTAAAGTCACTCCTTCTTATTAGTTTTCTGGAGGTCCATCTGAAAATAATCCCTCATTCATTAGAAAAGAAGATTCAAGAAGACCTGGTTTTGGGGGGGCGTGTCTGTTTGATTGACAGGTCTGTGGTGCACCTCCTCCTATTGTTTGTTTTGTGAAATTCGACCCAGTTTTGAAGGCTGTGGCCACGATGACACGCTCTAATTGTGTACGAGTCGTTTACCCGGACCGACCGGTTCCTCCGTCTCACCCGAATACCAGCAGAACCTTCGCCAGCATCAACAACACAAAGAACCGATGTAAGAACTTCCCCCCCGCCGTGCCACAACCTGGAATGAAAACTATGCAGCAGGTTTTCAGGTGAACACTTTCGATCCGTCGCCGCCCTGAAGGGGGAAACTTTTATGATGTCGCGACAGGAAGTGGAGGAGGAACTTCTGCACTAATGTTTTTATGTTCATTAAATCTTTAACAGTTGTTTATAGTTGTAGAAGATTTTTTATTTTTTTAGAGCACATCATCCAAACGGCACTGAAACTAGAGGCCGAACAGACCACACCCAGAAACTACAAATGAAATCACACACACACACACACACACACACACACACACACACACACACACACACACACACACACACACACTGTGCTAACTAACCCACCATGTTATCTCTACTTGAAGTAAATAGTAGTTTTGTGAGGCGTTCAGGTACTTCGTGTCCTCAGGACGTCCCAGGGTGTCCTGTGTTGTGTTCAGTGGTCTGTGGGAGTTTTTAGATATCATATCCACAGTTTGTTTCCCCTGAAGAAGCTTCAACACTAAATCACTGAAGAATCTTCTTGTCATGTTTAAAAACAGACATTTAATGCAACAATTTCACCAAAATTCACCTGAATATATTTTTGTCATTTTTGGTCATTTTATAATCTTTTGACTCGTGTTAAAAAATATTTTTTTTTCCTCAGGTTAATTTCAACCAATCAGCTCGCTCCGAAACTGGCCGACAGTCAGCATATTTTTTTATATTGTTTTAATGAACTCCAGCAGCTCGACGAGGTGCTGAACGTTTATTCTGCGTTTAACGGTCACAGCGACTTAAAAAAATGTTCACGCTGCGCTCATCACTGTCACCAGCCGTCCAATCCCAGTGAAGGAGGGGCGGGCTAAACCACCGACACTGATCTCTGATTGGTCCGCTCCTTCAGAGTTGCCAGACTGTTATTCCCAGAGAAGGAAACCGAAGCTGTGAGCGACCGTCAGCGCAGACGGGCTTGAAAAATGCAGCGATAGATAAAGAAAGGTGATAATGATTTACGATATAAAAAGATTTGTATTCACAGGATCTTTTCTAAAAGATGTCGGGAGTCTACCTGAGGATCTGAGGGACGCCACTGTTGTGGACATTTTTAAAAGAAAACTTCAGACGTATCTCTTTCGCTCGGCTTCAAACTGAGACTCCATTAAAATCTCTGCAAACAGGAGTATTAAAGTCTCAACTGATTCAGCTCGGTAGCGTGATGTTCTTCGTTTACATCCATCTGATTGGGACCTATAGGCTCCGCCCACACAGACTCACCCACTCCCCGATGCTGTTGTGCATAGCGGGTTTGACCACCTTCACCTCCTCCCAGAGGATGCGGTCGCGGCCCCAGCGGCGGATCTGCGAGCGCGTCTTCACGGCGAACACCAGCAGGATGATGAGGGCGACGAACACCAGGAAGCCCAGGACGATGGCGATGGCCTGCAGACACACATCAGGGGGGAGGAGTCACACCGGTGAACACCTGGCAGGTTAAAGATGGGAGCTGAACCGGACGTCGCCACGGTAACGGGTCGGTTCACATCATAAACAACAGATATCAATCATTTCCACTGGTGTGTTTGAGGTCTTTAGATTCGTCCTTTAAAACAGACTTCTGCTCTCTGATCTGATGAAGTAACAGTTGAGTATCTGTTGACTTCAGACACTTTCTGTCCTCTTCGATCACTCTGCTGCCAAAATAAATCAACGGTGACTCGTGGAACCGGATTTTAATCTGGTGACTTCACTGCATGTTAATGAGCTGATTGTAAAATAATCCACAGACGGCTGGAAGCTGTTTATTTAGTTCACTATCTCAGTGGTTCAGGAAATCTTCAACATGCCTGTTTAGAGCCGGGTGTTCCTGAGCCCATGCAGTGATTTCCACTAAAGAATAAGGGCCCGAAGATCACAACCATCTAACATTGGTTGGTTCAGATTTTTGGGTTCAAACTGGAAATCATCAACAGAGACCCTTGAAATGTTTTAAAAAATCTAGTGATGAAGCAGCGAGTCGGGCGAGGTGTTCTGAGTGAACATTTCAAGAGGGGGCGGAGCTTCACTGTCCGAAGAAGAAGGCGCGTCAGGTCAGGAGACACCAGGTGGGTTTTTTCTTTGATGTTGGTGGGAGTTGTGCAACTGTAAATTCGTCCCCCAGAGTCAGACTGTCAACACAGAGTTCCACTGGAATTTTTCTGAGGGGGAAAACATTCACTGCAAAACCACCTGAACTGTGTCGCCATGGCAACGAGGTTCTCCACCATGACAACACGCCTTCTGCTCACAGCGCGTTGAAAACGGAGCACGTTTCTCACCCTCAACAACACAATCGTCTCCCTGCTGCTTCTTTCTGTTGCCCCAAAAAAATTGGACGGTAAATTCGGTGCACTCAGACTAAATTCACCAGGGAGGGAAGGACAACGAGGGACAGATGAAACTAATCAGGTCACAAACTTTTGATGTGCATTTTGTTTTCAGTTTTCAGGTGCATCATGTGATGAAACTTGGAGGACTTGGTTACATCTTCTCTGAGCTCCGTAACCCCCCTCCCTCCCCCCCACCTCACCTCCTGTGGCTCCACCACACAGTAGTGGTAGAGGTACTGGTTGAGGAAGATGCCCTGGGCCTGGGTCTGACTCTGGTACTGGGAACACAGCTGCCGGATCTGGCTGTAGTACACGGAGCCGGTGGACTGAGCCGTCGGGTTCACCGCCACCAGGTACACGATGGTGGCGATGATCATGAGGAAGGCCAGGATGGCGCAGATGATGATGGTGGCGAGGTAGAACTTCGGGGAGCGGGCGACGTTCTGCCTCGAGACGACCAGCACGAAGATGATGAGCACGGCGATGAAGGTGATGCCGGCGATGGCGATGATGAAACCTTTCCCGGCTTTGGGATCCATCTGAGTGTTTCCTCCGCCGTAGGAGCCGCTGCCGATGGCTCCGCCCACTCCTCCACCGTACGAGCCGCCGTACGAGCCGCCGTACGAGCCGCCGTACGAGCCGCCGTACGAGCCGCCGCCGATACCGGGCAGCAAACCTCCACCGCCGCCTCCCAGACCCATGAGGCTCATGTCGTAGTCCCACGCCAGCGTGGACGCCACGCAGGCGAACACGGCCACGCACATGACGATGATGATGATGCACAGGATCTTCATCACGCCCGGCGGCGAGGTCCAGCGGTAGAAGTGGAGCATCTTGTCCTCTTGGTAGTACGAGTAGGCGGGTTTGGACATGAACTCGCCGTGTCGGTGTCGGCTGCTGTGGCTGCAACGAGGAGGAGGAGGAGGAGGAAGAGGAGGAGGAAGAGGAGGAGGAAGAGGAGGAGGCAGAGGTCAGTTCAGGTGAGGTACTTCTTCAAAAAGGAACAGTTCAACATGTTGTTTTTTTGCCCATCGGAATGCTGCAGGTGTTAAAAATAAACGTTCCCTGTCCTCCTCTGTGATTTGACTCCGCCCTCCTGATGTCACGTTAAGGTGTAAATATTATTGCATAACCACCTAATTACATTTATTCAGGTTTGACCAGTCATTAACTGGATAAAATTCATTCTTCTTCTTTATTATTCTTATTATTTTGTTCTTCTTAATTAAACTATGATTATACTTTATTAGCAGCATAAAATGAACAGAAAAACTATTAATCACAATTATTTGGAGGACGCAGATTTAAAAAATTAACAATCAGCAGCTGGTGCATGTTCACATATTCATATTTCTTGATTATAATTAATCAAGAAAATAATCAGCAGATTAATTGATCATCAAAATAATTGTTATTTGAATCCTTGAAAAATTAATAATCATAAGAAGTTTATTTTAAGCATTTTATCAATAAAGTTAAAAGCTTCAATCAATAATCGCTGAATAAACAGGTGTGTGTGTGTGTGTGTGTGTGTGTGTGTGTGTGTGTGTGTGTGTGTGTGTGTGTCCACTCACTGCTTGCTGCCACTCGGGTGACTGTGTTTGTGGCTCGGCATGATGAAGCTCAGCTGTCAATCAACCTGCAGAGAGAAACACACCCAACGACCGTCCAGCCGTCATACGTGTGGATGAAGTCACGCGTTGAATCTGGAGCCGACTTTTCTAATTAATCAACTAAAACTGTCTGATTTTATCAGGTTCTTACAAAGTCTCGGACGTTTTACTGCTAGAAAGTTGAATTTAATGACAAATAATGAAGTAAAAACCGTCACGTTTGTGCTGATGAGACACGTTCCAGATATCTGGCAGTTTGAGTTTCATTTAAACGTTCAGATATTTTCTAACTGTTTAAAAACAACGAGACAATTTTGGTCTCTGTTGGTTTTCCTGCATGTTTTTCCTTCGTTAGCAGCAACTTGTTGACTGAAGTGATCGTTGACGGAAACAAGTTGAGAAAACTGTTGCAGATGTTCCAGGAACGCTGCGATGTGGAGCCGAGTATCACTTTATAAATGAGTCACATTCATGATGATGTCACAGTTTCAGCAACAACTTCCTCTAAGAAATATTATAAAACCGTGTCTCTGGTGCTGCGGACCGCGTTGGACACGACCGAGAGGGTCTTGACCTTTGACCCTTCTTTGTCATATCTGTCGGGATCCGTCCCGCCACATTTGTAGTAAACAGAAAAAGGATGCGATTTGGAACGACTTCCTTTCAACGCTTCTTCTTCCTCTTGTGGGCGGAGCTTCAGCGCCACCAACTCTGCAGCTCAGTCATGTGACTGTCTTCCACTGCAGAGGAGTGTGGGTCTTCTTAGTTTAGTACCTCACAGATTATAATTATAATTATAATAATAATAATATGGATGCATTTCTTTCTAAAACAACATGTCTGAGTTAATGTGGAGGAACGACAAACAGCAGCCGGATTGATTGACAGCTCGACCCATTCAGTGGAAACTCTTAAATATTGACTTTCTTCTTCTTCTGCTGAACATCAGGTCTGTTTGTGGTGAAACAAACTGATCTGTGCTGTAGATACTGGCACACACTCACACACACACACACACACACACACACACACACACACACTCACACACACACACACACACACACTCACACACACACACACTCACACACACACACACACACACACACACACACACACACACACTCACACACACACACACACTCACACACACACACTCACACACACTCACACACACACACACACACACTCACACACACACACACACACACACACTCACACACACACACACACACACTCACACACACACACACACACACACACACACACTCACACACACACACACACACACACACACACACACACACACTCACACACACTCACACACACACACACACACACTCACACACACACACACACACACACACTCACACACACTCACACACACACTCACACACACACACACACACACACACACTCACACACACACACACACACACACACACACACACACTGGATGCCTTATCTGAGAGTGAAACAACAGTATTTGTCTGCTCGCTGCCATGTTTCTATTAAATTGGTCCTTTTTATCACCAAACGTGACGGATTTCACTCCTTTAATGTCTCAGAGAGGTTTTAAACTGACAGAGAAACACACTAATAACAGTTTTAATGTCACATCAGACAGTCAGTCTTTTATACAGTCAGACTGAAGATAAGAGACTTGGGAGGATTTAATTTAGCTCAATAAACGCAGCAAAATAAACAACAATTTGAGGTAAAACCGTCTTTAAAAACGGTATAAATGAACATTTCTCGCGGTTTAACGGAGTTAAAGATGTCTACTTCCTCTCCGACAGATTCAAAGTGTCATTAATTCGTCTCTTCGTACGTTTCCAGGTTAAAATGAAGGTTTTGAACCCACCTGTCCTGAGAAGAACCGTCTGATCCCGGTGAACCGACGCAAACTAACAGCAGGCGCGCGACCGCTCCATCCGCACCGCGCGCTCAGGGAAGGGCACGAAGGGACGCGCCTACAGGTGTGTGCTCATCACGTGCTCTCCTCATCCTCCCAGGTGATACAGGACTAACCTGTCCTGTCCCCCTCCCCCCTCCTCCCTCCTCACACACACACACACGCACGCACACAAACACGCGCACATGCACGAGCAGCGTTTGGTCTTCCGGGCTCGACCTCGCGACAGGACTTCTTTCACTGTGGAGTTTTTTCTTTTTTTGTTTCAGATGACAAACCTGAAACTAAACCGTGTTTACAGGTGAACTTTCATAAAACACATTTAAATAAATCATTTTACCTTATTATATCTGATGTTTGTGGATTCATGTTACTGTTTTCCAGTGAACCCAAGAGGGTTTTAAAACTGTTTATTTGGATTAAAAAGGAGGAGACGGTTCCTCGCACATAAAGGAACATTTGATCCTTCAGTTTATTGGACAAATAATAAATCAAAATCATGAAATTTGTTTCATTCCAGCAATGAGTTAAGTTGAATTCAACTATAAAAATGAAATAAGGATTATTCATTTTCTAAAGTCATAGCTGCTGATCTAAATCTGAAAACAACATGCAGAAGTTTTGTGCCTGAGGCCGTGAAGGTTTTCCTGATGACCTAAAAACAAAGAAAAAGAAAAACACCTCCAGTGTTGCAAAACCTGAAACCCAGCGAACCAGTCGCTGCAGGCTGCAGCAGCCATTTCAGGAGCGGTGCGTTCACTGACATGTCTCCGGTCCGGGTCGTTTTTTTACCTGCAGGACGTCCGAGAGAGTCGAGACCCTCCTGAGCAGAGACGGAGGATTCATTTTCCTCTTCACTGTTTCTGGTTAGAACACTTCAACACAGAAAAACACTTTTTCTTAAATCAGTCTTTGAGTAAAATACAACTTAAAACACTGATTTTCAAGAAAACATTGCTGCTGTAATAATGTTCTGGTCAATAATTATATAAAACCAAGTCCATCATTGATATAAACTTGTTGATCCCACTATATTTTTATATATTTACTATTGATAAATCAATAAAAGCACATATTTCCTGTGTCAAACTCATATCTGTATTTGTTCTGGGGATAAAATAAACATCAGTTTTTGAATAAAATGAATTTAAACCATCATTGATAAAAACGTATTTATCAGACAATATTTCTACATATTTACTGTTATTATATCAGAAAAACGCTCTTTGCTGTGGTAAAGTTATATTTTTAGTTGTGCTGAGGATAAAAAAAAACTTAAGTGTGAATTCTGCTGCATCATGTTCATCATCAAGCAGACACGTTTATAGAAAGGTTCTTCATTTGCATAAAATCAGCAGGAGGATTTACAAAACAATAAAATACACATTTCATAAAACTGGCGGGAGAAAAACAAACTTAAAAACCTGATATTTAGTGAGAAAGAGCTTTCAGAAAACTTCAAATTCAATGTAAAAACCAACAGTGTACATTCAACGCATGCGCACACACACACACACACACACACACACACACACACACACACACACACACACACACACACACACACACACACACACACACACAGTCAGTGGACGTACGTCGGATCACGAATAACTGACACACACTTCGGTCACACGTGGAAAGATTGTTAAAAAGTACCGACTGAGGTGGATTTCTGTTAGCGGAGTGAGAAGCAGCTTCGTTTCTGTTGATGAGCAGCGACTAAAAAAAAAGAAGCAGAAAAAAAATGCAGTTCCTTAAATGGCCACTAGAGGCTCCAGCAGTGAGTCAGTCCCAGTGAACGTATATTAAAGTGGATGTAGCGTTCAGGTGTGGAAAATGAGTCCAGTGCCATAAACTGCAATACCAGCGAGTGCCACTAGAGGTCGACTCCAAAAAGCCTCCGGCTCCATAGACTCCCATTCAACTTTTGGGGGCGTGTCTGTTTGATTGACAGGCCTGTGGTGCAGTCAGGTTACAGCTATCGGTGGGCGGGACGTAGTATCGTCAGGTTTCCAATCAGATCGGTCAGATCCACTGCTGGCTCCTCCCCCAGCTCGTCCAAATATGGTCACTTCCTGCTCACCGAGGCTACTTCCTGTGAATGTTCCTTTAAGATGTCGTCTGCGTGACATCAGAGATCTCCACCCGTCTTGGTAACGGTAACCATGAACTCGGTTTAGCTGCTGTCATTCCAGTCGGTGGCCTTGTTGTACTCCTGAATCTTCTGCTTGATGTATGACAGCTTGTTCTTCAAGTACTCACACCGTTCCCTCTTCTCCACGTACGTCGGGTCCTGAGAAGAAAAACAGAAACGAATCGTTTAATGTTTCAACCACCATTTTAAAAGCCAAAACCAGGATGTTGTTGTTGTAATTTCTGTCACGGCCAGAAGGGGGAGACAGAAAACACACTCACAGCTTTCTTCTTCTGGTATTCGGTGATGATGCTGTCGATCCGCTTCTTCTCCATCTGGCTGGCGGGCCGAGCCGGCAGGTTCTGCATCATCTCGTCCATCTCCTCGAACCTGCGGGCCATGACCTGGACCTCGGCGTGCAGCTCCTTGTACTCGGCGTACTGGTCGTTGAACACGGCCCGGTACTGGTCCCGCTCCTCATCCGAGCGGATGCTGGGGTACTTCCTGTTGGGAGTGACCGGAGACGACACGTTAACGTTGGGAGTTTCCAGAAAAATGGATTAAAAAAAAGAGTCAGGTGACCAAACTGATTTCATTATGATATTAGTGATCGGGGAGGCAGGAAGTGACCATATTTGGACGAGCTGGGGGAGGAGCCAGCAGTGGATCTGACCGATCTGATTGGAAACCTGACGATACTACGTCCCGCCCACCGATAGCTGTAACCTGACTGCACCACAGGCCTGTCAATCAAACAGACACGCCCCCAAAAACAGGTCTTCTTGAATCTTCTTTTCTAATGAATGAGGGATTATTTTCAGATGGACCTCCAGAAAACTAATAAGAAGGAGTGACTTTAGCTAACAACACCGAGATAACTGATGGACACATTTTATTCACTTTGGATTTGATGAGAGAAGTTGAATGGGAGTCTATGGAGCCGGAGGCTTTTTGGAGCCGACCTCTAGTGGCACTCGCTGGTATTGCAGCTGAAGACACTTCTGGATCAGAACCATTTTACAGACCTGAAGCTACGAACTCTTTTATATGCAGACTGTTTGCTACATTCTCAAAGGTGACGAAGGACCAAGGCATGCTGGGAAAAGAAGCAGCGTCCTGTCAGAAAGTTGTACTCACGCCACGTAGTCGGCGATGACGAGCGGTTTGGGGATGTGTCCGGCCGGTATGTGACCTCGGAGGATCTCTGGCTGCATCATTGGAGCGGCGGCGGCGTTGTTGGCAGCGTCCATGATGTCCGGCTGGATGGTCGGGAGAGGAGTCCGCTCCGAGAACCGCGAACCGGCGCCGAGCTGCCGGAGATAAAACAATCAGACGAGTGTTCACGTAAACTGTTTGAAGCTCAGTCGGTTAGAGGAGGTGTGAATACTCACGACAGACAGCGGCACCGATGATCCGATGGTTTTCATCTGTTGAGACGGGAGGAAGAGAAGTTAGAAATACTTTTCTTGAACCCTTCCTGATTGTTTACATGAGATCGACTCCTTCCTACCAAAATAATATCGTTTTGATAAAAGTTGTTGTTGTTCTCAGTGACACTCTATTAGCTCCGCCCCCCTGCTGTTTACGGTCCAGCTGATAAATATTGTATTTATGTTATTTATCTAATTTCAGCTCAGTGTGAGTCGCTGCTGTGTTTCTGTCCTCTGATCTCTGCGTCTCACTGAGGGGGTGGAGCTTAAACCTCTGCTGCACCGACACAGGTTAGTTTAATACATTTCATATAAAAGTAGGTTTGTGTCTTTTTTATGCAACATAAAAGAGCATTTTCTCTCCCTGCAATCAAAAAATATAGGTTTTAAGTAAAAATAAATTAACCGAGAATAAAATGATGTGGGTTGTAAACAAATTATCGCTTGGATTCGTTGGTTTCAGTTTTTGAGACACATTTGTAATTCACATTATTTTAATTCTCAGTTCATAAGTTTTTACTTACAAACTTAAAAGTCTCTTTAAGAAACCTGCTCTTGAAAATGTAATTTTTTGCTGCATAAAAAAACATAAAAGTACTTTCATATAAAAGCTTCTGATACTTTTATTTACTTTATTGAAGACTACTTTATGTATTTAATAACACGTGGGCTTGTTTGACCATGAATTCTGAAAAACTGAGAACAAAGAGCTGAAGATTTATAGATATTGTTTTATGCCATTAAAGCACCGCAGCTCAACTTTTGATTCGTCGATCTGACGGTTGAATAAAACGTGTGTTGGGTTTAAACGGCGCCGGGACCGACCTCGTGCTCCAGCCCCTCCTTCCTCATCCTCGCCGCTTCGTGCCGCCACAGCTTCAGACACACCGCCGCGCTGATGAAGTACAGCGTCATGGTGATGAAGAGGAAGATGATGGCCGCCGTCTGCCCGGCCTCGGTGCGGCAGAAGGCGCCGTTCACCCCGTTGTTGAAGACCGGCATGTTGCACAGCCCCCCCCGGGTGGTGTCCCTCACGTACACCACGCCCGCCGCCAGGTAGAGCACCGCCAGCGCCAGGTTGATGGTGCACTCGGTGAGCGGCCACCAGGAGGAGTCCAGCAGGATGGCCCGGTAGTACAGCGTCATGCCCAGAACCAGCAGGATGACGGTGACGATCCACACCAGGCCGGCCACCACCAGGACGAAGGGCGTCTTGGGACCGGTGTAGTAACCGCCTCCCTGCCCGTACGCGCCGGCGCCCCCGCCCAGCCCGCCGAACAGCTGCGGCTGGGAGTACCCGTACATGTTGAACCACTCGTTGTCCTTGTGGACGTACGCGCACACGCAGGCGAACACGGCGGCGCCGAGCAGCAGCTGCACGCTGCCGAGGATCCTCAGCAAACCGGCCCACGACTTCATGTAGGCGTAGCGCAGGTGGTACTCCTCCACCCGCTCCTGGTAGGTCTGCGCCGACAGGTTGGTGGGCACGGCGGAGGCGGAGTCCAGGGCCTCGGCGCCCAGCAGCAGCCCGTCACGCTCCTTCTGGGAGGTGTAGCTGCCGCCGGAGCCGCCGTACGGGTCGCGGTAGGAGCCGGGGAGGGACGGTGACGGAGGGGCGGAGTGGGGCGGCGAGCAGGGCACTCCCGACGTGGAGCGGCAGGCGGCGCTCTGCATGAACGAGTGGGCGGGGGAGTGAGGCGGAGGGGGGGCGGACCAACCCTTGCTGCCACTGTTACCGCTGTTGCCACGGAAGAAGTTCTTGACCGAGTCGGGGATGAAGCGGCGGACCGGTTTGATGTCCATGGCGTCACGGTCGCCCTCCGTCGGCTCGTCATCGCTGGGCGGGTGGAAGGACTCGAGTCCGACCGCCGAATGCTCCGGTAGAGGAGGGGGGGGGGAGGGGGTCCAGGCTGATGGCCGGGACCGTCCCGTGCAGCGGCGGCGGGGGCGGAGGGAGACCCGGGTCCCGCCACAAGGAGCCCACGGGGACCTGGTCGTAGTACGGGATCTCCCTGACCCGGTCAAACCGGGAGACCGAACCGACTCCTCCGGAAGACATCTGGACCTGAACGGGTTCACTGGAATCACAGGATCACATTTCATAGTAGAACCATCTGTTGGTCGTTTACTATTAATGTCATAAACCTGTTTAATTTGGTTGCTACCAAGAAACAACCAGTTCAGATTCTGTCCGTCACCATCTTTAATAGTTCGGAGCGGTTTGGAGCAGGAAGTGACCATATTTGGACGAGCTGGGGGAGGAGCCAGAGGTGGATCTGACCGATCTGATCGGAAACCTGACGATACTACGTCCCGCCCACCGATAGCTGTAACCTGACTGCACCACAGGCCTGTCAATCAAACAGACACGCCCCCAAAAACAGGTCTTCTTGAATCTTCTTTTCTAATGAATGAGGGATTATTTTCAGATGGACCTCCAGAAAACTAACAAGAAGGAGTGACTTTAGCTAACAACACCGAGATAACTGATGGACACATTTTATTCACTTTGGATTTGATGGGAGAAGTTGAATGGGAGTCTATGGAGCCGGAGGCTTTTTGGAGCCGACCTCTAGTGGCACTCGCTGGTATTGCAGCTGAAGACACTTCTGGATCAGAACCATTTTACAGACCTGAAGCTACGAACTCTTTTAGAAACAGTCTGTAGTTTGGACAGAATTTCTATGAACAACAACAAACACTACTCGTTAAAGTCATCCATAAGAAGCAGCAAATATATAAACCTACAAAGCGTGAAGATAAATGATGTACGGAGGCAGCAGCAAGATAATTTGGAAGAGTTGATCTTACTTTTAAACTGAAGCAGAATGATCCGAGTTAATGAAACTAGTTTCTTCAAAATCTTAAAAAACAATTCAAATCCTCTTCAGTAGATTTCTAAAGTTTAAAGATCAACGCACTCGTTTTAAGGAAGAATTTCTGGATTAAACGGATTTTAAACTGTATTTATGATAAAGCTTTTATTTTGAAAGTCTGACAGGTCGCAAGAAAACAAAAACCAAAAACTGATTTGTGATTGTTTTAACGCTTTAAATGTTGTGTAATTTCACTGTTTAGAGCCAAAACATGGAGTAAGAATTAAAAAAAAACATCACGTGAGGCCGGAAGCAGCTAAAAATCTGAAGTTTGAGAGCCTCATGTTTAATACCAACCTGTTGATGGTGTTCAAAGTTTTCCTTTAAGAAGACCTGAGGAAGCAGGTGTTTCTGCAGGAACAACTTCTGCCGCAAACGGAATAAAAACACCGGAAGAAATAAACGACACCTGTCCGTTTTACGTGATGAATCGATAATCGTGTCATTAGAAGATGAAATGAATTCGACCGACCTGCTGCTGGTTCTCCGTCTGCTGTTTCCCTCCTTTGTGTCTCCGCTCGGTCTCACGCTGACCTCCGGTCAGGCATCTCTCCGGACTCCCGGCTGAACCGAGAACACCTGCCGGGACGGAAAACTGATCCCGGATCGTCACCGAGCTGAAACTCACCTGGCCAGTCTGACCGGCCTCGCGCTGCGTTCATGGACCTCCTCAAAAACATCCGACTTCACAGTCTCCGCTTCGACCAGACTGTTGTGTTTGTTTATTAGGAGGATATCGAACTGATTGAAATATTCATTTAAAAAAAGCACATTTAGGGCCCGAGCACCGATGTGTGAAAGTCCTGTTGTTATTCAAGCGATTATTATTCTCGTTCCTTATTTTTCTCCACAAAGAACTGCATTTTTGGAGGATTTATCATATTCAAAACCTCATGAAAGTTGGTAAACACATGTCTCCGGGCGCAAAATTTCGTATTTTAATGGAGTTGCGAGTGGGCGTGGCCAAATGGCTCGCTAGCGCCCCCTAAAGAGATGCCCCGGCGGCCACATTTACCTAAATGCACGAAATCCGGTGGACACGTGTATCATACCTGGACGCACAAAAAAGTTACATTGCACAGTTACCTCAACTCGACAGGAAGTCCACCATGTTGTATTTAGTCACCATTTTTGACAATTCACACAATGTTGTACTTTAACAAACTCCAACAGATTTTGTTGGACGGACTTGAAATTTAGTCTGTGCACTCTTAACAATTACAAGTAATCAAAATAATTAGTTTTCATCGATCGGTGTGCCCGTAGCGTGGCGGCCAAAAAGTGACTCAAAAATGACTTTTGGGTCGCTTTGCTATAGTATGACTTTTTGTTTAAAGTAATGATAAAAGGGGATTTGAACCCAAGACCTTTTAACTGAGAGACAACAGCACTAAACACTACTCCACCAATCTCCCCAGAAGACAATCTGCATTATGACCAATCTTTGTCTCACTATAACTCCACCGTACACAGATATTCTTTGGATAGTAGATATACGTGTTTTCAAGGAGGTCTGCAGTGATATTACATATCTTCCTGTAATGTGTTCGAGCCCCGCCGAGGTAACACACAAGGTCCATGGTTGACTGAGGGTGAGTCCCCTCAATAAGCCACATGATTCACAGAGAGTGAGACCTCCTAACCCTTCGAGGGTAAGGGAACCCAAACGGGTTCGAAAAAAATACCCAAAGTTTGTTGTCTGAAATATTCAAAATTCATGATTGTATATAGTATATAGTATATAGTATAGAGTATATATTATAAGCAGGGCGATGGGGCTAAGTTTGATGTTTGGCCGTGACAGGAAGTTGATGTTTAAGGTCAAACGATGCTCCAAACCTCATGAAACGTTGCACATCGTCAGGCACCAACTTTCATGAGTTTTAAAGATGTTAAAGCCACCAAAAAAAAATGATTTTTTTTTTTTTTTTAATTAAAAAAAAAAAATTAGAATCAGGAACAAAAAAAAACAATAAAAAATTTTTTTAAACTGCAAGCGGAAATATGCGGACCCTCGTGCGGCCCCGACCCGCTGGACCCCCGACCTGCAGACCACCAGGGCCGCAGATCACTGCTTGCAGTTTTACAGTTTTAATTATAATTATTATTTTCAGATGCTTCACATTAACTTCTATTCTGTCATTAAACATGAACAAAAACTGAAAACAATCCAGTTATTCTTTTTATATATTTTTTTGCCAAATTGAATTTATTTTTAAAACAATTTTCTATAAATTAAATAGAACCTCTGTTTGTGACCTTTATCGCTCAGAATTAATTGCTTTGAATTTAAAGTCAACGATATAACATCGTTTTAAATATTTGTTGTCAGATTCGGTCACAGCAGGTTCCTGTTTCACAATAAAAGCTTTGATGATAAAATAAAAGGGTTTTTGCCAACTGAAACAATGGAGGGCTTTTATATTTATGACAAATATAGGAAGTGTTGAGTTTGCCGTAACTTTAACTGGGCAAACGGGAGCGGATCAAAACGAGGCTTTGAGTCGACATCGTGAATCATTCAATACGCTTTAAATCTCTGAATCAGCAAAATAGGGACCCTTGTTTATCACCGATAGCTGTAACCTGACTGCACCACAGGCCTGTCAATCAAACAGACACGCCCCCTTAAACATATTTTTCTGATTAATGAGGGATTATTTTCAGATGGACCTCCAGAAAACGAAAAGAAAGGAGCCACTTTAGCTGACAACACCGAGATAACTCGAAATTATACTCCTGAAATTATATATATAGAGAATATTACTTTAGTCAATAGTTCAGACGTCTTTGGTTGACACTCCGACTCAGTAGGTGGCGGTACTGCGCCGTAACGCCGGATACCACCCGCCATTAAACGAAGAAGAAGCAGTAGAAAACGTCACTTCCGGTATTTCTGTAAACATCTACTGGTGGGAAGCTGCACCGCTGAACAGACGGTTTCCAGTCCGGTCCCGGTCCCGGTCCTCATCATGTCCCGCACCCTGAACGGTATCGTGGCGGTGTGTCCTGACCTCGGCATCGGGAACAGCGGCAACCTGCCGTGGCACCCGGTTCGACTCCGGTAAGTGACCGGAGGCACGAGACACTACGTCATCAATAAACTCTGATTAACTTTGTGTGATTCACGTGTTCTCTGTTTACAGTCACGAGTTCAAGCATTTCAGAAAGATGACAGCGACTCCGTCTGTGAAAGGTAACACGTGTTTTTATGGTCAATTAAAGTTTGTTGGGTCAGAGGTCAAAGTTCAGGTCACACAGGTAAACATGTCCAACAGTGGAGTCACGAGGGCCGAAAACAAAAAGGGAAGGTCCCAAAGAAAAGAATACATAAATGACATTATATCAAATAAACAAACACAAGAATATTTTTTAAATACTTTTTTTTTCCCTGCAACACACACGAACACGTGATTTTTTTATTCAAATAAATATATACAGTAATAAATGTACAAATAAATTAAAATGTGTCATTATTCAGTTTGTTTTTTTCCTTTATATTTCCTCAATCTTATCAAACACTATATTTATTCAGTTTGAACCACCATAAAAATCCATTTTGTGCACCATTTAAGTCAAATGGATGTAAAATCATTCCTGAGATCATCGAACTCGAGCTAAAGGTTGTTTTTATCTGATATTTGTAGCTGCACCACATAAACGAATAAATAAATAGTATTTACCAGGATATAACTAGAAACCTTGTGGTGCTGCAGGAAAGCAGAACGTGGTGATCATGGGCAGGAAGACGTGGTTCTCCATCCCGGAGAAGAACCGACCGCTGAACGGCCGGATCAACATCGTCCTCAGCAGGGAGTTAAAGTGGGAAACTCACCGTGAAGTCGCCAGATATTTTACAACCTGGATGAATGAAGCCAAAATGATGATGATGACTGTTAATTGTGCTCCAGGGCGCCCCCTGCAGGAGCTCACCACCTGGCGTCGGACTTCAGCTCGGCTCTCCGGCTGGTGGAGGCGGAGCTTTGTGAGCAGGCGGACCAGATCTGGGTGATCGGAGGCAGCTCGCTCTACCAGGTGATGTCGTGGAAAAGTGTCACAGAAAACTTTGATGCTTTTATTGGCACAAAAAATCCAAAAGTTTCATGTCCGTCCTACCGATAGCCTGCGAGTGAGGCCTTCAGGGGACATCTGTAAAGTGAAGTTACCTGGGTTAAGCTCTCTAAAGTGCATGAAAACTAAAGATTTGTAGAGTTCAAACACTTCTAAGGAAAAACGTATTGAACGTATTGAAGTCCGGATGTTTCTGATTATAAATGAACTCTGAAACATGAAGTATTCATCTGATGTTCAGTTCATGTGTCTCGCTGGTTTCTGCTGCCGCTGACGGTCGATTGAACCTCTTCAGGCTGACGGACACGCTGTAATTACGTTGTGATTTCTTTGGGCTCCCCAGGAGATGATGGAGACTCCGGGAACCAGGAGGCTGTTCGTCACGCGGATCCTGAAGCAGTTCGAGTGCGACACGTTCCTCCCCGAAATCCGTCCCGACGAGTATCGCCTCCTGCCAGAGTAAGACCTTCTCAAATGGACCATCGGGGTCCGTCGTCAGCTAGTTTCGGCGTTCAGATCGACGGTTTATTTGAAATGAAACCAAGAAGTTTCTCCGGTAACATCCGACTGCTGACGTGAAGAACCTCCCGTGAGCGTTGAACGTCGCCGTTAACCGTTGTTTACGTGGTGAAACGTCCAGTAAGGCCGGTTTTCTCCGGCAGGTTTCCAGGAGTGCCGTCGGAGCCGCAGGAGGAGAACGGCGTCCAGTACAGGTTTGAAGTCTACGAGAGCATCGAGCACCGAACAACAAACACCGTGTGATCTGTAGACGTGGACGACGTCAACGCAGGACGTGAAGGGATTTAGTTGAATGATTTTTACACTACGGTTGAAATAAACAGATTTCCAGCCGTCTTGTTTTTCTACGTGATTCTTTGTGACCACCAGGGAAGAAGATTAAAACCTTCGAGTGCAGTTAACATACTTCCATTAATCACACTTTTATCTATATGCCACCATACAAACACATCTCATCTCATTCAACATGCGCTTCGATATTGAAGCTGTGATTTCCTTCCTGATCTGAAGTAGAACCGAAGGAACGTTTTTTTCCTTTAATACGGACCAAAGAAACAGAACCGTGCCCAGTGCATCATGGGAGTTGTTACGACCGCCCACACAAAGGCTCTCTGACGAGGAAGTCCAACACAACAGAACGAGTCCAGTTGCAGAAAAAATATTCAGTTAATTTCTGAATAAAAAGGAAAAATAATCCAAATCACCACCTACGAAAGTCGACAGAAGAGAAAAACCACGAGACCCACGAAGGATTCTGGTTTATCTCGAACTAGAGCTGCGAAAAAGAGGACGACCGGATCCATCAGAGAACAACACGAGTAACCGGGTCTGTAGCAGAACAACGGGGCGTTCAGGGACACCTGAGCCGGCTCGAAGGCTACGTCCCGCCCACTTATATTGGAAACCTGACTGCACCACAGACCTGTCAATCAAACAGACACGCCCCCAAAAACAGGTCTTCTTGAATCTTCTTTTCTAATGAATGAGGGATTATTTTCAGATGGACCTCCAGAAAACTAATAAGAAGGAGTGACTTTAGCTAACAACACCGAGATAACTGATGGACACATTTTATTCACTTTGGATTTGATGAGAGAAGTTGAATGGGAGTCTATGGAGCCGGAGGCTTTTTGGAGCTGACCTCTAGTGGCACTCGCTGGTATTGCAGCTGAAGACACTTCTGGATCAGAACCATCTTACAGACCTGAAGCTACGAACTCTTTTATAAACAGTGTCATAAAACTGTTCACTTCAGGCTTTTAAATAGCAAAACGCTGACGGTAGTAATTCTGAATTTGAGGCTTCAGGACGGCAAAAACCAACGGGCGACGTCGCCGTCGGTTACCGTTTGACCTCGACAAAGAAGACGGCACGAATTTATGTAATTTCGATGCTTAATATAGCATATAGAATATAAAAGGTGTTAACTGAGGTCCTAATTTGAGTCATAGCAGGTCTTAACTTTTCTACATCGTGAACAGGAAGTCGATGAGTCAGTTAACCGACAGAAGGACGTCAGGTTTCGATGTCTGAAAAGCTGCGACCAGATTTCAAAAGCGGTCTTCGGTCTTCGGATCACCGCTCGACTTATTCTCCACCGCCGACTCCTGAATATGGTAATCGCTCCGCGGAGTGACTGTTGTGCAATCTTCACCAAAATAAAGTGTCTGAAGCCTTGAACCTCCCGCTGACGTCGGCGGCACCATTGTCGCTCCGCACGCCGACGGTGGGAAAAAAGAAAAGAGTCGTTCCTGCGCAAGTGCTTTTCACCAAACACCGGCGTCGGCGCCGGAGGCCGCGCACAAAGAGGAAGAGCTGCGATTGGCCGCCGGCCGCCTCGGCTGCGATTGGCCGGCCTCCCGCTCCCGTCCGTGGTATATCTCCTCCTCCCTCCCGTCGTCAGTCACTCCTGCTGCTGCAGCTCGGACGGATTCACACGGCGAGACGCGTTCAGGTACGTTTGGGCGACGCGTTTCTATAGCGATTTCTACATGCATCTTTTTGTGCCTTTCATTTTTGCGAGGGAGGAACTTATTTAATTTAACAGAAGAAATCTCAGCACATTAAAAGTAGAGAATAGAAGTCACCAGAGTGGATGTTTCACGCTGGTTTTTCTGTGTTTGAGAAAATATTCAGACAATAATTCTGTCGACTGGAATCCGTCTGCAGGAGAGTCGGACTGCGTTTGTCCTTGAAGCTTTTTTATCCGTCGTGTGTTGAACTGAGCGGCGATGCAGCTCAACGCGGTCATGAATACATGCGCCTACATTTAGAGGAATATTCATGATGCTTCAGTCTCTCTGCTGGTGAGCGTGAAAATTCAAAGGAAAACATACAAAATAAAAACCGTGGCCTTCACTTGTGGAGTGATGAAATGTGAAGGAGTGACATTTGGTGTGCCGCTCCATCATTAGTTATTCTGTGTGAGGTGGTTGAAGGCCGGCCGTGACCCCTCAGAGGAGCGCCGGCGGGGGGGTTGAATGTCACCCCGCAGAAAGAGAGTTCAGAAACCTGCTTTAAAACCTCGGCTTCGCAACGATGATTAAAAAAGTCCTTCGTTGTCGTGAGTTCGGACGCTCCCGGTCTTCATTATTAGTTCCTGCAGTTAAAGAAATCGATGAAAACAACACAACAGAGGTTCTGTTCACTTTGACCAGATTTCATTTCATTACACCATAACTCAGTAATTAAGGCTCAAAGTTGTTGTTCCTCAGTCAGAAACACGCTGAACCTGCAGGTGGCGCCGTGGTACGAAGGTCGATCACAAAGGTCAACAAGCTGACGCTGGTTTCACCGAAGCCTCCTCCCAGTTTAGTTTGTCGTCTTTAACTTCGGACGTATTTCTGTGAAAAATCTCCACGAGGACGAAGTTCAGAGAACGATGACGAACACGTCGTTTTATCTGAACATGGAAGAAGACGAAGTTTTCTGTCCGTCAACGACGAAATCAGACGTAGGAACTGAATGCAGTAGGTGTGTGTGTGTGAGTGTGTGTGTGTGTCTCTGTGTGTGTGTGTGTGTGTGTGTGTGTATGTGTGTGTGTGTGTGTGTGTGTGTGTCTCTGTGTGTGTGTGTGTGTGTGTGTGTGTATGTGTGTGTGTGTGTGTGTGTGTGTGTCTGTGTGTGTGTGTGTGTGTGTGTGTGTGTGTCTCTGTGTGCGTATGTGTGTGTGTGTGTGTGTGTGTGTGTGTGTGTATGTGTGTGTGTGTGTGTGTGTGTGTGTCTGTGTGTGTGTGTGTGTATGTGTGTGTGCGTGTGTGTGTGTGTGTGTGTGTGTGTGTGTGTGTGCGTGTGTGTGTGTGTGTCTGTGTGTGTGTGTGTGCGTGTGTGTGTGTGTGTGTGTGTATGTGTGTGTGTGTGTGTGTGTGCGTGTGTGTGTGTGTGTCTGTGTGTGCGTGTGTGTGTGTGTGTGTGTGTGTGTGTCTCTGTGTGTGTGTGTGTGTGTCTCTCTGTGTGTGTGTGTGTGTGTCTCTCTGTGTGTGTGTGTGTGTGTCTCTCTGTGTGTGTGTGTGTGTGTGTGTGTGTGTTACAGTGTGTGTGTGTGTGTGAGTGTGTGTGTGTGTTACAGTGTGTGTGTGTGTGTGTGTGTGTGTGTGTGTGTGTGTGTGTGTGTGTTACAGTGTGTGTGTGTGTGTGTGTGTGTGTGTTACAGTGTGTGTGTGTGTGTGTGTGTGTGTGTGTGTGTGTATGTGTGTGTGTGTGTGTGTGTGTGTGTGTGTGTGTCTCTCTGTGTGTGTGTGTGTGTGTCTCTCTGTGTGTGTGTGTGTGTGTGTGTGTGTTACAGTGTGTGTGTGTGTGTGTGTGTGAGTGTGTGTGTGTGTTACAGTGTGTGTGTGTGTGTGTGTGTGTGTGTGTGTGTGTGTTACAGTGTGTGTGTGTGTGTGTGTGTGTGTGTGTGTTACAGTGTGTGTGTGTGTGTGTGTGTGTGTGTGTGTGTGTGTGTGATGTATCAGGGTTACGTAACATGTGAAATGATGTGAAACAGGAACGTGAACATTCACGTTCAGAAACAAACTTCCTCTCCGGCTGGTAAACAATAAGATCTGCGGTCGGCATCCACTTTGGTAATCAAATGTTGTTGCTATGGATACGTCCATCACTTTTCTATCGTACCGACAGTTTCATTAACGGGTTCCCGACAGACCTTCATCCCTCCTCTTCCTCTCTGCAGGCGCCGTGCGCAGCTTCAGCGACGATCCTTCGTCGTAGCGATGGACGAGTCGACGGAGGTCCGGACGGACGGCAACTCTCTGCTGACGGCCGTCTACCTGAGTCGGCTGCGTCTGACCCGGCTGCTCCTGGAGGGCGGAGCTTACATAAACGAGAGCAACGAGCACGGCGAGACGCCGCTGATGGTGGCCTGCAAGACGCGGCACGCCGACCCGCAGAGCGTCCCGAAACACAAGATGGTCCGGTACGTTCTGCCGGCCGGTTCTTCAACGCCCGGTTTAGGTTGGTTCTCTTTCCCGCGGTAATAAATGCGATCTTCGACAGGTATCTTCTGGAGTACGGTGCCGACCCGAACATCCAAGACAAGACGGGGAAAACGGCTCTGATGCACGCGTGTCTGGAGCAAACCGGCGCCGAGATTCTGTCGCTGCTGCTGAGCGGCGGTGCCGATCCGACTCTGGAGGATCGCGCCGGTTTGTCCGCTTTGGTCTACGCGGTCAACTCGGGCAACAGGGACATCCTCAGCGTCCTCTTGGACGCCTGCAAAGCGAAAGGAAAGGAGGTCATCATCATCACCACCAACAAACTGCCTTCGGGCCTCCAGATGACGAAGCAGTACCTGAACGTCCCTCCGCCTCCGGACCTGGAGGAGCGTCTCCACTGCGGCCCGGCGTCCTGCCGCACGTCGCCGTACGACGTCCGGCTGCGAACTCCTCCTCAGGGCTCCTCGGCAGCCGCGTCTCCCCAACCCGGGAGCCCCCTTCTGGGCCTCAGGGAGCCCCGGTGTTCGGGCTGCGGCCCGGTCCCGTCCCGGCCGGGCTCTCCGATCCAGAACCCCAGTCCTTTACGTGTTCCCGGCGTGGACAAGAAGCTCAATCTCCACCGGCTGCTCTCGGAGCAGTGGTCCAAAGGTCCGTCCCTCCTGCCGCAGCAGAGTCAAGCCTCGTCTCTGACGGAGGAGCCGACGGAGATCAGGCCCGAGGAGGAGCCGTCCTTCAGGGTCAACGGCCCCGTCCTCCACGGGAGGCATCCGGCCGTGTCCCGCCACCACAGCATCGATGTGAAGGACGCGACGGGGCTCCTGAGAGCTCTGGAGAACACGTCGGGGAGCGACATCAGGGCGGGGAGACGAGGCTTCGGCAGAAAGATGTCGTACGACAGCGCCGCCGGTTCGCTGCATTCCGCTTCGCACCCCAACCTGCATCAGGACAGCCTCCCCGTCCGTCCCGTAGACGAAGACTCCTCCGACGGTCTGAAGCAGCTGAACGTCTCCAGCCTGCAGAACGTGGTGCGTCGACGCAACATCGGCGTCGCCCACTACAGCTCCGACTCTCAGCTGCCGCAGTTCGGCAAAACCCTGAAGAACGGAGGAGGAGGAGGAGGAGGAGGCGGAGGAGGCGGGTCGGAGAAGCAGAAGCTGGCGAGCAGCCGCTCCTCCACCCTGCCGGGGTCCGGGGAGTCCTCGGAGAGCTCCGCCCAGAGACGGGGGGCCGGCGCGACGGAGCGGAGGGGGTCCGGGGCGCTCCTCCTGGACCACATCGCCCACACCCGGCCCGGGTACCTGCCTCCTCTGAACCCCCACGCTCCCATACCGCACATCGGCGTCAGCCCGAGCTCGTCGTACCCTCTGAGCGGCTCCAAGCCCGTCCTGCCCTGCGCACACCGTTTTCCCGCGAGATCTAAAAGCCAAGAAAATGCTGTGGAGACGTCACTCGATGCAGAGCGAGCAGATCAAACAGCTCGCCAACTTTCAGGAAACTTTTGGCCGCTAAAATAAAATATCGCCTCCATCAGGAGAAACTGCATGTGCTTTCACTTTTATCGTGCAAACAGCTGTACGACGACGACGAGCGCTTCAAGACTGAATTCAGTTCAGACGTTCTCGTGACAGAAACGACAGTTTGACCGCCGACAATAAATAAACAGGATTCAACCTGGAACGGTGAAAAGAAAACAGTTCGAAATATTCTCAACAAAGTTCAGTTTAGTTGTCATGGAGATGGTTTAATCACGTTTTAATCGAGCGTTAAGTTCAGGTGATGCTGCACACAAAAGGGGGGGGCCTAGCTGAAACACCTCTCTTCCAACATCAAGCCGGAGGGAAGTCAGTGGACATAACAGGAGTCTGGTTGCAGTATTTGGCCTTAAAGTGTAGTACCACTGAGGGCCACTAGAGGCTCCAACAGACTCCCATTGAAAAAGCATTGATATCTCCTGAAATACAAAGTCAGTAAATGTTTCCAGTCATGGTGTCATGAGATAAAATCCTTCTGATCAGTGTTTCCTTCTGGAAATAACGCCAGCATTCGTTAGACATTAGGACTCAAACACAGGTATGTTTTTTTGGGGCGTGGCTAGTTTGATTGCCAGGCCTGTGGTGCAGTCAGGTTTCTGGTATAGGTGGGCGGGGCATAGTGTCCTCAGGTTGTCAAATCAGATCCGCCCCTCGATTCGTCCCCAGCTAGAAGTGACCAAATATGGGCACTATTGCTCCGCCCCCTTACACTGGAAATACCATATATGGTCACTCCAAAAAACAAAAACAAGATGGAGACAACCAAAATGACAAATTTGAGGGTTTCAGAAAAGCAGCTCACAAACCAAACATCAATTAATTCTTTAACAACATCTTGACTTGCGTGATAGATAAATAAACTATCTCCATGACAACCAGTAGTAAACAGGATCTTGGGTTAAACTGCCGTTTGCGGCATCAATAATGAACGTGTTGTTGAATAACAAATATTCTGTGTGATTTACTGAGGAATTAACAGTTTAATGTCGAACATGTACGAGACGTTTTCCTCTTCAGAGATGAAGAGGTTTGAGAATGACCTCGAATCAAGGACTTTTAATCTGCTGGTTTAAAGCCAGAAAACTGGTTTGCATGGATTCCATTTTTTAACAGTGCTTCATTATAGTCATTAGTTATTTTTTAATTATTCCAGAAGTGATCAGTTATTACAGATAACTCTATACAAAGGCATCACTAAAATAGCCCTCATGCACAGTTTGTACATGGAGTGAACTGTTGGAATAAAAAGCTTCTATTCAACATCAGCTGCACACTGAAAACACATTTCTTCTTTTTTTTTTTCCGTTTTCTCTCTGTGCTGTAAGAGCCTTCCCTTTCACAAAAATCTTTTATCTGAATTGCCAATTAGTAACTCCGCATCCTTGAAAATCTAAAAAACATTTTCAGATCTTCTGTTCACCACGTTCAGAGTTGCCAGTGGCAACACATCACCGTCGGCAACACGTCGTCGCCGGCACACTCGACCTTCGTTAAACTGTATTAAACTGCGCTCGGGCTGCTTTTAAACCGAACAGCTGAGAGTTTGTATCATCGGTGTAACGAGCAGTTCGACTTGGTGGTTTTTCTTTCTCTCACAAAAACAATGAAGATCTTAATTTATGGAGTTTCTTATTCGAACATGTGTCATAAAAAAAAACATATTTGGCATTTCAGGAGAGAATGTGAAGCTTTTTCAATGGGAGTCTATTGGAGCCCCTAGTGGCCCTCAGTGGTATTACACTTCAAGGCTCTTCTGCACTCCCTTCACTTTTTCAGACCCGGAAGCTGCGTCCACTTTTATAAACAGTCTGTGGTTTAAAACCTGCAGTGTTGAACTTTTGTCGCCCCCTACTGCCACTGAGAGTAATTACAGAGACCTCATAGACTCCGCCTCCTCCCGTCGCTACTGTTGAAGCTGGAACAAGAAGGACAAATTGTGGTTGAATAAAAGCCGTCACAATAACTCCTGTAAAATGATTCGTTTCATTATCAGGATTTAATCAATTCTGTCTGATAACATTTGGAAAGTGTAGAAAAAGATTGAATGATTATTTTATCTGATTTTAACGGACAACACAAACAATGATTTATCAATGAATTCGATTGAGTAACAAGCAGCTACGCTGGGAAAGAATAATAATTAAAAAAAAGTACAATAAGAGCTAATGGAAGGTCATTAAAAAATATATTTATAGACTTCAAAGACATATTATTATAGAGAATTAAAAGTTCTAACAATACAAGTTATCATTATAATTTTTTTTTAATTGTAAGTATTGTTCTTGCTTCAGCTTTTAATTCCTTAATATTTGCTTGCGTAGCTACAACTGTTCATATCCATCAACTACCGCCATCATCATCGGAGCTACTGAAACTTAAGCCACGCCCACCTGGCTTCTTCTTGGTCACCAGGTGGGCGGAGCCAGGCTACTCCATCTACAAGACTCCAAAGGTGATTTCCTCTTTCAGACAGTTTTATTTCTAACAGCTGAAGTCCAGAAAATAAAAACATCATTTTGCTCTTCGGTCTTATTTGACTCCTGAGATGAATAATACAACCGTGAGGTTAAAAACCAGCGCTGACGGTCAGTGTTAACCTCCCTCCACTAGGGGGCCTTGGTCTGCTGTAAGATTTAGCTGGACAACTTGTCGGTGGACTTTCAGTCTTTGTCCTGCGACGTCACACTGAGTTCTGTCCTGAGAGAGTCCGGCAGGTCGTAGTAGATCCTGCTCACGTCGAACTCTTTCCTGTACGGCAGCAAGTCCTGAAGCGTCAACTCGTCGCTTTGACTCGTCCACACCGTCAGAGAGAACCTGAGAACACCACGCAGAAACACAACAGCTATTATTAGTGTTAATAGAGAGGCGGATCTGATCAATCTGATTGGAAACCTGACGATACGACGTCCCGCCCACCGATAGCTGTAACCTGACTGCACCACAGGCCTGTCAATCAAACAGACACGCCCCCAAAAACAGGTCTTCTTGAATCTTCTTTTCTAATGAATGAGGGATTATTTTCAGATGGACCTCCAGAAAACTAATAAGAAGGAGTGACTTTAGCTAACAACACCGAGATAACTGATGGACACATTTTATTCACTTTGGATTTGATGAGAGAAGTTGAATGGGAGTCTATGGAGCCGGAGGCTTTTTGGAGACGACCTCTAGTGGCACTCGCTGGTATTGCAGCTGAAGACACTTCTGGATCGGAACCATTTTACAGACATTTTTCCTGCTGATGTGACGGCGCTGATTCTCACCTGTCCGACTGCTGCAGCAGCCACGACAGCTGGGACACGGACCGGGCCAGCAGCGCCGCTCGCACCGGGAAGGTGACGGGATGTTTCAGCCTTCGACACGTCGCCTCCATCGCTCGCACGTCGTCCCAGCTGTAACCTGGAAGCAAAACAAATCAAATATTCTCACTGGATCTGCAGGTTTTGATACGAGATCCGACGCTCCTCCGTCGAGAGTTACAGGACGAAGCTGCTTTTATTCGGTGTTTTGCCAACGATGAATCTCTCCTGAATCTTTTGAGCATTTAAAAGTCGGATCTCTTCATCTTCGGTGGTGCAAAACGCACCTCCACTTAAACCTGCCGCCTCGGGTTACAACGTCTTATTAACTCAATTATTACGTAATATCCATCGTTATTTATCTTTTCTACCGCTGCACCGAGACCTTGATCCTGATTGGCCGATAAGAAAAACACATTTATTGTGAAATATGTTTTCTACTAAAGTAAATAAATGATGTTGTGACTTGAGAAAGCAGGAAAATAAAAATGGATTCGTTTTTCTTTCTCCTCCATCGTGAGTGAATGTTTACAGGTCCAGGTTGTCGGTGCTGAAAGCCGTGAATGTGGACGTGTGTCTCACCCGGGTTCTCCGTCCCGGCGGTCCAGCCCGTCGTCCAGCCCAGAGACAGCACGGTGTCAGCGGGGAGCGACGAGACGGCCGACAGGAAGGCTTCAGGGTCCAGAGGTCCGGCTCGCCCTCCGGGACCGGAGAGGATGTCGGCGTTGATCCACACGGGTCGGCTCAGCACCTCCTCCTCCTTCTCCAGCAGAACCAGAGATGGAGACACGGCGTCGAGGCTGCGAAGACGAGTCAGAACCTCACAGACCCTCACAGAACCTCACAGACCCTCACAGAACCTCACAGAACCTCACAGACCCTCACAGAACCTCACAGAACCTCACAGACCCTCACAGAACCTCACAGACCCTCACAGAACCTCACAGAACCTCACAGACCCTTACAGAACCTCACAGAACCTCAGTACAACAGCAGCAGGAGGTCGACCCACCTCTTGAAGTCCAGCTTTATTCCGACGCCGAGCGCCTTCACTTCCTGCAGCCACTCCCTCAGCGTGATGTCACCGTCCGTGTGGGGGGGGTGCGCCATGATCGGCTCTCTGGGGTCGCGACCTCTCATGAGCACGTCAGCTTCCATCATGTGAGCCGGACCTTCAGGAGGAAACGTTCTTATTTCAGCAGGAATTCTCCTTTAATGCTTCGTTTCATGTTCACGCCGCTCAGAGTTCAGTTTATTAGGAACACCTGAGAGACCAACAACAATCTGTATTTAACGCTTCGCTGTTTGTTTGGTTTTAAATTGTTGGGAAATTCAGCTTCTCTTGTTCTTTTCCAGAAGCTCGTTTTCTGTTGACTTTCGTGGTTTCGTTGACGGCGTTTTACTTCTGAAATAATCTGATGATAAAAATATGTCGTGTCTCTTTTACGCTCACAAAATAACAGCAAAGACAGAAATAACAAAACCTGCTTTAAAAACATCTATAGCTAAAAAACAAAATGAGGAAAAGGATGTTCAGTATGGATCAAAGTGGAGGAATCTCTTTCATCCTCAGGACTTCTCAGAGATATTAAAGACTGAGTTTTGATGTCGCATTTGTTCATAAAAACTCTGAACTGGGTCAAATTTAAGAAACAGGTGCAGTAAAACCTCCACAGACCCACCTGAGAGAGCCTCGGTCGGCCTCTCAGTGGCACACAGACCCACCTGAGAGAGCCTCGGTCGGCCTCTCTGTGGTCCACAGACCCACCTGAGAGAGCCTCGGTCGGCCTCTCTGTGGTCCACAGACCCACCTGAGAGAGCCTCGGTCGGCCTCTCTGTGGTCCACAGACCCACCTGAGAGAGCCTCGGTCGGCCTCTCTGTGGCCCACAGACCCACCTGAGAGAGCCTCGGTCGGCCTCTCTGTGGTCCACAGACCCACCTGAGAGAGCCTCGGTCGGCCTCTCTGTGACACACAGACCCACCTGAGAGAGCCTCGGTCGGCCTCTCTGTGACACACAGACCCACCTGAGAGAGCCTCGGTCAGCCTCCTCCTGCTGTTCACCGCGTGCTCCCAGCGGACCTCCGCGGCGTCCCTCCTCTTTATCTTCCCCCGACTCAGGAAATAGTCCAACGTCCGGTCCGCCATCCTGTCTGAGAATAAAAACCTCCGTCAGTTTTCTGTCACTGAACGGCAGCAACACGAGCACGAGCCAGCTGGCTTTAGCTTCCTGTAACTCAGCGCGCGGCTTTATTTATTTTTTTTTTTTACCTTTTAAACTCCACAGGAAGTAACCTGTCAAACATCCGATGAAAACTAAAGTAGTTCTGAGTACATTAAACCCCAAACTGCTCCTCATCGCTCATTTCCACCATTCAAAACACGAGCGAGCAGCAGGAACGCACTTCCGGTTTGGATTTTTCGAAATAAAAGAAACCTGCAGTGTTTTGCTAATGAAATGACGTGAAAAGTAAAATACATGTTTTAAAGTGACCCTCCACTTCACCTTTATTTATCCAATATCAAACATTAAAATAAAATATATTCACGATATTCTATAAAACAGACTGTGAATCCTGGAGTCCAAACAAAGAAGCTTTCAGTGTTTTATTCATCATATAACTTATAAAAACATTTGATTAAGACATACGGAATACAAATATTCAGCTAGGAACAATAATGTGTGTCTGATATGTTACGGTTCAATTATCCTGTTAAAACGTGGATGATTTTAATTCGGTTGATTACTTTTAAATCCACATCGTCAAGGTGTTGAAGGCATAATGTTGTGAAGACGAGAAAACTGGAACCACTAATATTTACCTGTAGTCAGATTTACTGGCGTTGACGGCCTTCAGGACCGTTTGTCACAAGCAGATTTTGCAATCTAGGAATCTCCCTAAAAAATATTAGTTCAAGTTCTTGATGAGGATTTTTATTCAGGTTAAACATGACAGAAAAGATGAAAACTATAATGTATTGTATCAACGGAAGGAAACTGCTGGTTTTACACCAGTCAGCCTCAATATCAGAACCTCTGCCAGACTTGGTAACCTGGTTCAAACATGGTGGACTCACCGACCCAGAACAGTCTGTATGAACAGCGCCCTCTTGTGGTATTCACCATGTTCTAAAAGCCTTGTGTTCACCGGTTGTGATGTGCTTGCTGACAGAAAAGGTCAGAGGTCATGGAAGTTCATGTTTGGTTGGATGTGATGTTCAGCTAATATATTTTAGTTTTAGTCACGTGGAGTTTGTCTCCAGAACTTCTCCAATCCCAAGTGGTTTGGAGCAGGAAGTGACCATATTTGGACGAGCCGGGGGAGGAGCCAGAGGTGACCGATCTGATTGGAAACCTGATGATGCTACGTCCCGCCCACACGCCACACGGCTTCTTTCTCACAATGCCCCCCCCCCCCTCCCTCCTCCTTTTAAGGCCACAACTGGTTTGAAAGTAGCGTGTGCAGAATAAACTGTGTAAACGTTCCCAAAGATTAAACCCAGTTTTCATATTATAAAGAATTTAGAGGTCATTAAAGTGACAGAACAGTGAAAAGTTTGTTTGCAGCATTTTATTCTATTTTTCTACTGACAGTGTTGGAAACAGCCAATAACTGCATGTAAGAGACGATGTTTCCGTGTGTTTGTGGTCATCCGAGCGTGTATCTGTAGGTGAGCGTTCCTTCCTCCAGGTAGCAGTCGTGCTGGTGGGTTCCCGGCTTGATCTGCCGCTGGCAGACGCCCAGCAGGTCGTCGAAGCCGAAGTCGCTGTCGTGGACCTCCAGCCGCAGCACGTCGTTCTCCTGCGCCTTGAAGTGGGCGAACTCCTCCTCCCACCACGGGTTGGCATTGTTGTGGATGACGGAGGTCTTGCCGAGCGAGGCGGAGCCGCAGGACACCACGATGTAGGCGTCGGTGATTCCCAGCAGGTCGGACGGGAGGTCGCTGGCCCGAAGGTCGAAGATCCTCAGCTGGCCGTGAACAGAACCGAGACCGCAGAGCAGCAGCAGCAGAGGAAGGTTGGAGGTCATGATGGAGGCTGAGGAGGAAGGAAACACACATATTACTCAAAACATCCTCAGACTGAAGCTCCGCCCACCTCACCACCACCTGCACCTGTTGGTCACCTGTACAAACTCTTTCAACACTAATCACACCAATCACAAAAATGTCCAAACAGACATGCACACTAATCAGAAGGAAAGTGACATTTGAATAATCAGGATTACTGTAAAGCAGCAGGAGTGATCAGTGATGGTGAAAATAGTTTAATGTCATCGATAGTATGAATAATAAAGGAAGTGAAGACTTTAGTTGTTGGAGGAAACAGATGAATCCTGAGTGACAGACGTGAAGGAAAACAAATGAAGAAGGAAGTCTCACCTGCAGCTTGAAACCTGCTGAGTGACGATCCACCTGCTGCTGCTGCTTTTTAAAGGTCCGCCGAGCTCGTATCAGTCCGACGAAACAACCTGCTGCTCTCTCAGCATGACGCAACAGCACACCACGTTTTTCTGCTTATTACACAGAAACCAGAAGAATTTAATCTGCGTTTACACGACGACGTTTTACAAAATTAAAAATTAAAATAAAAGACCAGATTTGTAGTTTTGTGCTTTAAAACTTCTATTGCACTTAATGATATTTATTAGATTTACAGGTTTCTCTGCACTTAAGGAAAATCTAATTTGAAGGGGGCGGAGCTACAAGTAGGATTTGTGACATAACAAATATTTTGAAAGCCTTGAACCAGCAGGTATCCAGAGAACGGACGGTACACTGACCTTTGGGATATTTTGTTGGCAGTAGTTGAATTTCTGAAATTAAAAGAATATTTGCATGATGATAGAATCTATAATCTAAAAAAAATATATTGTTAGAGAGTAATGGACCACCATCCATCAAATTTTGACAGGTGGCCTTTGACCTTAGCGCCGCCCCTTTTAAGCCCGGCCCTTTTAGACTCCTCCCCATCGCCTGACCAAGAGCCCTCCCTGATCATGTGACCCAACAACTCCGCCCCTTTAGCCCCGCCTTTTATTTGACTCCACCCCATCACGTGACCCCAAAAGCTCCGCCTCGGTCAGCCACGTTCAACCAATGAGAGTAAAGAGGTGGAGTTCAGTGAGTTATTTATCCTGAAAACCTTCATTTATAATATTAAAACGGTAACCATGACCAAGACAGCGGAGTGAGGGGTTTAAAACGAACCAATACGGTGTCCATGAAACAAAAACTCAACAAAGGATTCCGTGGAAAAGGAGATCAAACGAAGAATTCTGTGGGGAATAAAAACATGAGTAAATTCTATTTTTTTAAAATTTTTTATTAAATCAAAATAAATGAAAATTAAATGACTTGATAAAATAAATTCATCTCAAAATAAACAATTATGTAGAGGAACCTGCACCTTCAGTCTGTCTGGACATTTATTTATTTATTTGTTATTGATGTGATTAATGTTGAAAGAGTTTGTGCAGGTGACCAACAGGTGCAGGAGGTGGTGAGGTGGGCGGAGCTTCAGTCTGAGGATTTACATGAACATGTTGTTCTTCGGCTCCGCCTCGTTTGGCAAAACCTCCGTCGTGAGAAAGAAGCCGTGTGATGTGTGAAGTGTCATCTGTGTGATTCTCACCGGCGGCCTTGAGTTGGTGAGTAGATCCATGAAATGGAGGGAAACCATCGGCTGGATCGCTTCACACGCAGATCACAGTTACGACACGTAAAAACACAACGTGGACGATTTCTAGAGGCCACAGAGGATTTATATAAAAATACAGACTGTTTATTAAAGAGTTTGTAGCTTCAGGTCTGTAAAATGGTTCTGATCCAGAAGTGTCTTCTGCTGCAATACCAGCGAGTGCCACTAGAGGTCGGCTCCAAAAAGCCTCCGGCTCCATAGACTCCCATTCAACTTCTCTCATCAAATCCAAAGTGAATAAAATGTGTCCATCAGTTATCTCGGTGTTGTTAGCTAAAGTCACTCCTTCTTATTAGTTTTCTGGAGGTCCATCTGAAAATAATCCCTCATTCATTAGAAAAGAAGATTCAAGAAGACCTGGTTTTGGGGGCGTGTCTGTTTGATTGACAGGCCTGTGGTGCAGTCAGGTTACAGCTATCGGTGGGCGGGACGTAGTATCGTCAGGTTTCCAATCAGATCGGTCAGATCCACCGCTTCCGTTGATACAATATATTATAGTTTTCATCTTTTCTGTCATGTTTAACCTGAATAAAAATCCTCATCATGAACCTTGAACTAATATTTTTTAGGGAGATTCCTAGATTTCAAAATCTGCTTGTGACAAACGGTCCTGACGGCCGTCAACGCCAGTAAATCTAATTACAGGTAAATATTGTGGTTCCAGTTTTCTCGTTTTTACGCTTTAAGCAAATAAAAACTTCCAGGCAGTCGTGCTGTTTGCGTCCCGTTACGTAACGCTGAGAATCACTCAGCTTCAGTAAATATTTAATCGGACGGTTTTTATCAAACTGATCGAAGCTCAGCTGGTTTTTAAAAACCGGGATCAGCAGGACGACAGTTCAGAACAACGAAGCTGGACGAAAAAGAAAAGGTATCAATTTATACAAACTCACACGTCTTATCTAAAACTACTACTAGTACTACTAGTGCTACTAGTGCTGTACTAGTACTACTACTATTACTACCACTACCAATATCACTACTAGTACTACTACTACTACTACTACTGCTATTACTACTACTGCCAATTTTACTACTATTAGTACTTGTACTAATACTACTACTACTACTACTACTGATGTATACCTCTTTGTACTCGCTAACGTAGTAACTTTATCTTCGTAAACGTATTTAGTTTTTTAATTATTTATCTACGTTACATTGAACTAGTTACTCTCTAACTGTAACCTAACATTCAGTTTTCATAAAAGCCATTTATTGGTTGGCCAAACGGCAAAACTTCCTGTATTGGTTTCAAATTAAAAGCCCTCATTTCAAATTAAAAGCCCCTCCAGCATATCAGCCATATATTTGTTTTTTTACCGTGTTTTGTTCCTCTAATAATTAAAATGTTTGTTCCCCTGATTAAATGAATAAAGGGAGTATTTATTTTACCGAAGTATTGGTTGCATTAACGTGTCGTTGCTCCTCCGCAGACCTCCGTGACGTCATGGCCTCCGTCCTTCCTCTGCTGCTGCTCGTCCTTGGCGCTGTGGGCGTCGCCCAGTCCAACCTGCAGGTGTACAGCCTGCGGGCCAACAGGCTCCGCCCCCACGCTCTGCCCGTCAACGCCTACGTCAAGGTGTTCGGCGGCCACAGACATTTGGGCCAGACGGAGACGCTCGACAACAACCCCAACCCCAGCTGGTCCAGGTCCTTCTCCTCGTCGGGGGTGCAGCAGAAGGAGGTGCTGAGGTTGGAGGTCTACAGCAGCGACTCCTCCTCCAGCGACCTGCTGGGCGTCTGCCACCAGTCGGTGAGGTTGGGAACTCACGGGCAGAGCTGCAGTCTGCGGAAAGGAGGCAGCCTCCTCTACGTGTACACGCTCAGCTAGAGACCAGAAGAAACACAATAAAGTCAAATAAACTGCGTCGTCACTCATTTAACATCAGAACATGTCGGCCTCTTCACGCTGAGATTCGCTCAATTTGTTGTTTATTCGTGCAAAAAAATGATCCTGTCAAACCACCGGAATTAAAAAAACGGATTTAAAACAAACATGATTTTTAATGTGAGTTTTACTGAGCAGAAATCAGATTTACACGCAGCAGTTTGCTCTCCAACTCGTGACTACGAAGGAAAAAAGATCTTTCAGGAGTCTTCAGATTTGACGACTTGTGTTTCGGTGTCGTTGCGTAACGGTGAGTTCAGCAGGTTGAGTTGTGGGCGGCGACGTGAAGCCGATCTGTGACGTCTGCTGGCCTCTAAAAACACTCTGAGCAGCAGCCGGCGCCGTGAGAGACCAGACGTCGAGCCTGCAGGTAAGACCTCACCTGTTCACACCTAATTCACCTGTTCACACCTGTTCACACCTGTTCACACCTAATTCACCTGTTCACACCTGTTCACACCTGTTCACACCTAATTCACCTGTTCACACCTGTTCACACCTAATTCACCTGTTCACACCTGTTCACACCTAATTCACCTGTTCACACCTGTTTACATCTAAAACACTTGTTCGTTTCAAAGCTTTTTCAGAGGAAAATGTGAAACTAGTTGATGGAAAAAAAAGTCCGATTTTTTGCCAATTTACACAGATCTTTTAATTCTCCGTTTACTGAATAAAACATTTACTTTTACGTTATTTGATGTCTATTTTATGACATTTATCTTCTATTTTTACCTTCATTTTCTTTTTGCTTTTCTTTTTTTTCAGATACTTTATTTCTGTCCATTTCACATTATTTTCCCATTTTAATGCTCATTTAACTTCAGATTTGCTCTTCAGAGCGTCGGTCTTTATCGAGTGGAGATAAGAGTCCAAACACACCCAGCTGCTCTCACACTCAACTCTCTCGCTCTTTTTTCCTCTTGACGTTTGTACGACGTGGAATTTATCACAGCTGCAACCGAAGTGGTTTTTATGTTGTTTTTTATTGGTGATATCTTTCAGTTTCATTCACTGTTTGATTTTTGTAAAAAAAAGTCAATGAAACAAGAGTTTGATGAACTCCAGATGTTCTCTCAGTAAAAGAGTCGATATCAAACCGTGTTTCTTGACTTTGAGGAGTCCTGAATCTTTAGCTGCATCCCTTTGAGGCTCCTCACGTCTGCTGTTGCTCCTCCGCAGCCTCCCGTGAAGTCATGACCTCCAGCGTCCTCCTCCTCTTCCTCCTCCTCCTCCTGAGCAGCTCGCCGCTCGACGCCCAGCTGAAGCTGTTCGGCCTTCGGGCCAGCGGTCTGTCCTCGGGCCTCCTGGGAACTCCCGACGGCTACGTCAAGGTGTTCTGTGGCTCCGCCTCCCTGGGCAAGACCGCCGTCGTCAACAACAACCCCAACCCGTGGTGGGAGGAGGAGTTCACCCACTTCAAGGCGCAGGAGAACGACGTGCTGCGGCTGGAGGTCCACGACAGCGACTTCGGCTTGGACGACCTGCTGGGCGTCTGCCAGCGGCGGATCAAGCCGGGAACCCACCAGCACGACTGCTACCTGGAGGAAGGAGGGACCCTCCGCTACTCGTACTCCCTCGGCGGGGACGGCCAGCAGGCTCGTGGATGACCTCTGACCTTCACGTTATCCAGGTCATGTTTGGTTTTCAGTCTCGTCTGTTGGTTCTCTGCAGGATTTTAATCAAATCGATCCTGTTCACAGAACCCAGAAATATCTGAACTTTTCTCCTCAATAAACGCTGAAAACATTCATTCCAGTGTTTTATTGTATTTTTCTCACATCTCCATGGTAACTCGATGTCTCTCAGGCGGCGCTGCACTAAAAAAACCAGATACAGTTCTGTAGTGGAAATCACCGCATGGGCTCAGGAACACTTCTTTTTGGAAACAAGTTATACTTTCTACTAATAGTCAACAAACTGACTCCATGTTAGCACACCGATCCGTCGTACGAACACGAAGAGCTTCATTCATTTCGTTTGATTCGTTCCTGCTGTCCGAACATACGGAGGGTGCAGGCAGGTTGTTGCTAAAAGTGGGCGGGGCAGAATGTCCAACTGCTTCTCCCCAGCTCGTCCAAATATGGTCACATCCATTTTTTTTTTCCACATCCCCCCCTTCCCCCAGCTGATTTTTTTTTTTACGAGCTAAATATGAATTTGATCCTGGAACACTTCCGTTGTATTTGAACCTTTCAGGGTTTTTCTTGCTCGAATCAGTGAGTTTGAAGTTTGTGAACCAAAGAAGCAGAAACCTTCAGTCTGGAAATGTGTTTATTCTGCTGCTGGAAGTGGAAAAGCAGAACACGGAGTACAGCAAGCATTTACAACAGGACCTTCAACCCCCCCCCCCCATCGGTGATCCTATTTCCAGTATTGAACTAAACCTCAGCACAGAACCGAGTCAGAAGGTAAGCAAGCCCATAAAGTTCCTCGTTAACCAGGAAAAAACTAAGTTAAAAACCAAAAACTGCGTGAACACGTCTTCCACAAACCAAAAGCCTTTTTTTTAAATCTATTTATAGATTATACAAATACTTTCATATATATATATATATGTATTGATATATATATGCAAATGATAAGACACAAAACTACATTTTAAAGGCTGGAGACTTCACTACGAACAAAGATCTATGAACAGTTAAAGTTCTTGTGTGCGATGCCCCTGCAGGTCTTTTATCAAGTGTTAGCTTAGCATTGAAACGTTAACGAGACCACAGCGTCAGACGGCACGTTGAGCTTCTTATATTCAAAAAGAAAGAAGAGGAATTTCAGTTGGCCAAATTAATGCTTCACAACAGTAACAGTAACAACAACAACAACAACAACAACAAGGTCCACCGCTGTACAGATGAATGAAGGCGCCGGCGTTCGATCCGCTCAGAGGAAACCGGCGACACTTCAGCACCGAGGTCCGAAACCCGGCTTCAAGAAATCTACAACTAAAAAAATCAAATAAAAAAAAAAATGACACGCAAGTCGACTGGTTTGTTTGTGAGGCTGCGGTTGCACATCTGGAGCTTAAAAACAAAGAAGCCGGTAACGGGAGACAGCAGACCACATCTTTTTTTTTTTTTTTAGTACATTTCTTTCGGAGTATTAAATTCATAACGGAGAAGCTTTTTTAGAAGCTGTCATAATCTTTCTTGTCTTTCTTGCCCTCGCCCTCGAAGCTGTCCGTCCCGTCGCTGTTGTCGCGGCGACGCTTGCGGCTGTTGCGGACGTTGAAGCGCGGGTTCATCTGCGGCAGCGGGTCCATTCCCAGGACTTTGTGGATCTGACGGAACGCCAGCAGCCTCAGAGCGAACTGCAGGAAGACACAACGTCACGGGAAGGAAAACTCACTGTTGTTTTAATATGAAGCCCAACATCTGGAAACGAGCTGGGTTCATATGAAGAAACATAAAACCCAGATAACGGTATTCAGAAAGTACGACGTGTGATCAATAAGTTCGGAGAGTTTCAGTGATGCACACGGAGCAGCAGGAAGCAACGACCTTCATGAGGAACAATTCAGAGTTCAACACGTTAACGTGACCGCTGGTACGTGAACATCTGTGATATCACCGTGGAAACCTGAAGCTGGAGCAGAGAAACAGCAGATTTATGGGAAATCTTTAACGCCTGATTAGACCCGAGTGTTCCTGAGCCCATGCAGTGATTTCCACCAAGTCAAGTTTGATACACAAAAAACAAACCCAGCCCTGATTCTGTGGTGGAAATCACTGCATGGGCTCAGGAACACTCAGCTGTAAGCAGGCATGTTGAACATTTCCCATAAATCTGCTGTTTCTCTGCTCCAGCTTCTGGTTTCCACGGTGACATCACAGATGTTCACGTACCAGCAGTCACGTTAACGTGTTGAACTGACGGTGACCAGGAGAGGACACGCCCAATACTTCCTCATGAAGGTCGTTGCTTTACGTGATTTTAGAGTTCGTACTTGGGCACTTGAGGTGATGTCCTCCCTCTGCTGCTCCCCCATCGGTCCCAGGGTGTCCACGGCCTTCTTCTCACAGGGGTCCGTGAGGCCCGGTCCACCTGGGGACAACACACCAAACTCCGTGAGGCGGCGCTTCGGTCCAACCGATCGAGTGAAAGACAAACCTCGTCTTACCGTGGAGTAAAATCCCAGAAGAAATACATTCAAAGATGCGTCTGAGTGCGTCTCCGGGGCTGAGGGGGGCCGAGGCGCTGCTGATGGCCTTCTCCACGAGCAGCTCCATGGCCTGGACACAGCAGAGAGGAGGGCTGCATGTAGTGACGCTGTACTACCCGTGTTACTGGACGACTCCACCGGAGGGCGCACCAGTAAAACGAGGTTACAATCACAACATCCTGAACTGCCTGTTGGAAACCGTAACGACAATCGAGGGAGAATACAATTGCAAAAAAATGATTTTTTTTTTTACTTTGTCCTTCTGTTGTTTAAATGGCGGCTCGTGAACAGTTTTTAGGTGAATTACCGCCACCTTCTGGCCAAAGTAACTCATCACAAGAAGATTATCATGAGCCATTCTTTACGGTCACAAAAATATCGTGGTCGTTCTTAACATCTGGACATTTCGTTTTTGTATTCACCAAACTAGAACCACCGCGTTCACATATTTCTCCTCACGATTAACCCCAAAGTCCCACAATGCACGGCGGCACACACACACTCACTCACCCATCCGGGGAAGGGCGACCAGGTGGGAACCCGCTGACACAGGTCTCTCAGGATGCGGATGATGATCACACAGGACTGCAGCCCATTGGCTCTAGCCTTTTGATGCAATAAAGTTAGTTTATGGGGGGGGGGGGCGACCCGAGGGCGACAAGAGATGGACCAAACAGGTGAATCAGTTCCTTAAGAGGTCCAAACACTACTGTGCATAATGGAAGCTTTTGAGTATGGTTTTGACGTGTGTGTGTGTGTGTGTGTGTGTGTGTGTGTGTGTGTGTGTGTGTATAAGCCATAACAGTTTGCAATCAGCTGCCATTCCCAGTAGTCTTGTACCTCACAGTTAGTAAAACGGGGAGTTCAAAGTTTGCAAGATGCACAAGAAAACAACGAGGACTTTTCTTGCCATCTTCTAAACCCTGACCCCGGATTTTCTTTTTCTTTTTCTTTTTTCTGCAGGTATCTCACAAACAGGGACTTTTTAAAAAAAGTACAAGAGTCCACCTGAGAGGAGAGCATAGGGACTGAAAGAGCAAAGGAGATCTGCTTTACTTTGCCCGTGCTTTTGCTTGGTCGGCAGAATCACAGCAAACTACTCAGATCCTCCTTTTTCCTCTCAATCCCCATTCTACAAAAATATAGAGAATCAAAACGATACGAACATGAAGCACTTCTGGATGGCACAACGTGTGTGCTGGTTATTGTGCAGCCTTATGGAATCACATCTGACTACAATGCAGTACTTGGAAAAATTGAATAGAGAATACAAGGATGCCAGTTCTTTGCTGCTGTTTTTTTTCTTCTTTCTTTTAAAAAACAAAACAAAAATGTATATATGGTAAATTCAGATTAATTCGATTTATCATCAAAACATACGACATTAACCAGATCCTTGTTGTAATGGGTGGCATCCTTGAATATATAATTATTCTTTATTTTTTTTGCTTCGAATAGTTTTCCTCTTGGTTATAACATAAGAAACCGAAATGTGTAAGAACACAAATAAATGAATAAACAAGTAAATAATGCATCTCATAAGGCTACAATAAGAAAGTAAAATGATGTTCCGAACCTGGAACCACTTAGCGTGGCGCAGAGCAGCCAGAGCGTCAAGGCATTTTTGCCTGTCCAAGACGTCCGCTGGGTCTTTCACCAAACCCGAGGTTACATCTAAAAATGGATTTGAAGGGTCAAAACGGTGATGAGGAACGGGTGTTTGACCAGGTCAGCGAGGCTGGCAGAGAACAAACACGTTGCCACACATACCAGTGATCCTGTCCGGGGCAACCGGCAATCGGTTGCTGCTTCTCTGATTTCAAAGTAAGATCAAATAAAATGTGACACAACACGTGGTCGAGGCGGGAGGACGGACGGACCGACGGCGTCCCGCAGGGCTGAGTAGCCTTCAAACATTTACCAGACTGGTACTGACACCTGGACTCTGGTACCGACACCTGGACTCTGGTACCGACACCTGGACTCTGGTACCGACACCTGGACTCTGGTACCTCAACCAAACTTTGAATTTTTTTTTAATACCAATTTTACAACTTTTATTTTAAGAAAAATAAAATGTTATAAATCTTTCGCCTTCAAGCAGGTTTGTTTTTCGTAGCTACATTTTACCGATGTTCCCTAAACGCCTCACGAGTACGTTATTGCTAAATGCTACAATATAATAGCCTGGCTCCGCCCACCTACTGTGATTGGTTATTGTTTGGGAACCTTGACGCATGAAGATTTTTATATTAAGCGGCTCTTAAGTGCGAACCAATCAGCGCCCAGTGGGCGTGGCTAAGTGGGATGATGGAGACGTCGTTCGAACAATGGCGGCGGTGGTAGTTTCACCATAAGGAGATCAATGCTGATTGGTTAAAGGTGAAATAAGGCGTTCTAACGTCACATTTATCTACGTTGAAATGGACTGATTTGACATGTCGTTAAAGTCGAGGCTGCGTATGCAAACCGCCGTATCGGCTCACTGATGCTCACGATATTTACTCGTAGGTAAACGTAGCGTTGTCTTATGCAAGTTAAGCATTTTTAAACTAAAATTAGTGAGTGCGAATGATACGGAATGTCGAGGCACTTTTTTTTTAACACCCGATAGTAGATAGTATGGAAGTCATTCGTTCGGTGCGGTGAAAGTGGTTTCGCTCGGTACCCAGCCCTGCCGGACAGAACGTCCGGTCCTGAAGAGAAGTTATTTACTGACTCAGCATTAAAAGAGAAATAAAACTGGCGTGTTTGGAAGCTACAATCTGGCTCAACTCGTTTGAAGCCATTTTATCAGGTAATTGTGCTCGTCGTTACCGTGGAAATTTAGATCGGTTTCTTTCAGCAGACAGAGACGGGGGCTACTGATTGGTCAGTGTGAGAGTGTGTTGCAGAGAGGGGGGAGAAGGGGGGAGGGGGGGGCACCTGATAAAAAAGTGGCACGGCAATAGTAGGTGTGGCAACGTGTTTGGGATGTGAGAAAACCTTGGTCAAAAATCCTTCCGAAAGCTGTTGGGTCCGACTTATTAAAACCTCTGATGGGAGACGGGGGGTCGTCATAGAAACGAGGTCCTTGTGCTGGACTCGAATATCAAAAAGAGGAGGAAGCAATGGTTGCTAAAGAGTAGAACAAAAAAAAACTACCAGAAAACAACCAGATCCATGAATAACGGGGGGTTAGGATGTCACCATGCAGCGCTAACGTCAGCGGGGGAGGAAAACCCCGACAACCACCGCGGAGCAAAAAGGCTGAACGCAGGCGCAACCAAAGATTCCTGTCAGAGCCTGAACTGTCAACAATACTCCCCTAAGAGTCATTTCAATTTCAAAAACTTGATCTTTTGTCAATTCATTCCTCCTTTTTTTTTTTTTTTTTTCCTCTGGCACCAACGACATCACCAGAACATCTTTGATTTTAGCTGATCGTCCTACTTTGAGTCCTAAGTGTGCAAAAATAAAAAATAAATAAATAAAAAAAGAAAGAAGGAGTCAATCACCTCAGGGGAGCACTTTAGAACAGGGAGGGACCGCATGGTGAGCTGGTCACCAGCACACAGAAGGAAAGATTTGTTTCCTGTGGGATAAAATTATCATCCAATTTCCTGCTGACTCGGGCCGAATCTCACGTTTTGAGTCCCAAATCAGACTCGAGGAACACACGTGCCCTCCGATTTGTTTTTTGTTTGCTTATCGTCTCCTCGAGGAACAAATTTGGGTAAACAGATATTTGGGCGATACACGTCTCCCATTGATTATTGCTGAACAATAAAAAAATTGGAAACAATCCGCTGAAACACAGGAAACAAAACAGAATCTCACCTGGGAAGAACTAGACTTAAAAACACAATGCAAACACTGATCATGCTTTTTGTTTTTAAAAAAAGGATAAAAGAGCATCAGAGTTACAGAGCAAGAAGCGTCAGAGCAACACTGCTGGCACCTCCTTCATCTCTTTAACTGTGGGAGGTTAGGGGGGGAGGGAGAGAGGGGGGAGGGGGTCTCCTGAGAGCTCCCAGTTAAAGCAGATGATGTGATGTACTTTCAGCTGTTTTTTTTGGTTGTTGTTATTTTTTTTTGCAGCTCGGAGAACCAACAAAAACCCTTGAAGGAGAGGAAGTGATGAGCTTGCACTTTTCTGATCTGTGAAATCCAGATAACGTAAGAAGAGAGGACGGAGTGATCTGTTTTTAAAGTGCCAGCAGGACGGTGCTCTTCAGGGTGTCAACCAACATACTGAAACTGATTTCAAAGAGAGAGAGAAGAGAGAGACAAGAAGAAGAAGAAGAAGAAGAAGAAGAAGAGAGGTGCAATGGGGAAGAAGAAGAAGGCTGTGATGGGTTGCCCAACCTCCGTCCTGACCGCTCTCCTCTCGGATGACGGGCGACGTCAGCGTAATCGTCACTTGCATCTTCGGCTCGGCGCCGGACGTCAGGATGATGGCGGCCTCCTGGATCGATCCCTTCACTTCGTATTTTTCTGGTGTTACAAGCTGAAAAAAATAAAATAAAAGAGGAGTGTAGACGCCGACGTTAGAGGACGGCTAGCTGTTGCTACCGGAGACGAAACTTTAACTTTAACTTAATGTTATGAGAAGTTTTCTATCAGAGCTCTTTGTCTGAAGAGCAGACGGTGTTGACGTTGGTAAAGACAGTACTGTTAGCTGTTTGGGGAGGTGCTCCACGATGCTGCTGAGGAGGCTCTTGGTGGGTTTCTCGGAGCAGAGCAGGACCAGGTTGACGTTCTTGTCCCCGCGGAGCAGCAGACCTTTGGCCAGGACGCCGACCCTCATCACCCCCTTCAGGGCTCTGAGCGGTCACAGGGGGGGCAACATCACGTTAAATACAACAGATAGAGGAGAAGGATCGGGGGTCTGGGTCTGGTTCTGGTTCTGACGGCCTCACCTGTCTTTAGCCGGCTCCTTCTTCTCCTTGTCCTCCTCCTTGGGCTTGTCCTGGTCCGTGATGATGTCGGAGACCAGCTTGAGGGCTCGCTCCGTGATGGACACGATCTTCTGGATGGACTGCAGCTCGTCCTCGGAGGGGTAGATGGCGGCGTGCTTGGTCATGACGTAGCGGTCGTCGGAGGAGTCGGGCCGGCGAGGAGGCTGCAAGACACGGAGGTTCGTAGTGAAGCGGGTGGAGGATTTAAAACACTTTAAAATGGAGGAATCCAGATGGATGAGTCGTACCACGGGGCCCTGAGGCTGCAGGCCCGGCATGCCCGGACGGACCCCCAGCAGACCGGGGGGGGCCGGGGGGCCCCTGCGGATACCCTCCGTCTGGCATCCGGCGCCGGTCGTCCCAGTGGTGCTGCTCCTCCTCCATCCTCCTCCAGTACATGTCTTCTTCATAACGCCTGGAAACAGAAAACCAACTGTGATGTGAAACCTGAACCGAAGCGCCACCGAGAGGACGACGATGAACCGGACCGCGGTCGTACCTCATCTCCATCCTCCAGCGCTCCTCCTCCTCCCTCCTCCTCCAGTACTCCTCTTTCTGCATCTGCTTCCTCATCTTCTCCTCCTGGATCTTTCGGGCTCGGATGCTGGGCTTCACCTCCACCTGCAGCTCTGGGTTCACCTTTTTCTGCAGAACATGTAAAAAAAATATATTACATGGGGAAGAAAAACACGAAAGAAATAACTAAACTCCTTTCAGATACACGACGGTTTGTCCATTGATTGCTTGATTTTAGGCTCCGCCCCCTCCCTTCATTACACAAAGACATGCAGGAGAGCAGAGAAACAGACAGAAAAACAGCTGAGCGACTTCCTGTATTCTTAAACTGTGGGATTAATCAAGTCTCATCTTATTCTTACACATTTCATCTCCACATATACACCAGATACTCCGGTACTACTCCACCATAAAGAACCTTCTTTACGCTCTCGGAGCTCCGCCCCTCGGAGCTCCGCCTCCTGCTCCGATGAACTCGAACTAAAAGTGCACCTTGTACTGCAGCCGGTGCCTCCGACCCTTCAGGTGCATCTCCTTGGCGTTGGGGTCGTTGAAACTACATTCACACAGTTTGCAGTGGAAGCGGATGACTTTGCCTTCATCGTTTCGGACCTGAAATTTTTTTTGATAATAAAAACAACAACAAAGATATTAATGTTTTAAACTCCAGATCTAAACAGCGTTTTCCTGCTGCGTCGGCGTTTGGTACGTACTTCCTCTACGTAGTCGTGTCCGACGGGCTGCACGTCGCTCTGCAGCGCGGCGAGGGCCGACGTGGACAGAGAGTCCGACGCTTCGCTCTTCATGTCCTGAGAGCCCGAAGAGGGCGTCGCCGGTTTGGAGGACTCGGATTTGGACTCGGCTCGGGACTCGTCCATCTTCACCGTGGTCTGTAATTTATTCCCACCTGCGTTCATGCGGTGAAGAACACGGTTAGAAAACACGCAGATAGATGACGGCGTTGTTTTCAGGGTGACGGCGTCGACGCGTGTTTACCGACCGACGAAGTTGATCTTGGGGGTGCTGACTTTCTTCCCCAGCGAGGCCGAGCCGGCGGCGGACAGGCTGTTCGTTAACGGGTTCTTCACGCCGCTGACGATGTTGACGGACTTCAGGTAAGGAGGGCTGGAGGAGGAGGAGGAGGAGGAGACGCACATGGAGCCGGAGCTGCTCAGGGTGGCGGTGGTGGTCTTACTGGGGGCCGCCGTGGTGGTGGAGGAGGAGGAGGACTGGGTCACCATGCTGGGCTCGGTGGAGGGAATGGGCTTCCCCAGTTTGGTGTGAAGCTTCACCACCTGGAGAGCAGAAAAAAAATGTTCAACAGATTCTACAAAGTCTCAGTCTGAAGAGTCTGAAGAGATTTTGGCATCAAGTAAAAAGTTATAAAAGGATTTTTAAGCACAAAAGACTGAACACACCTTTAACTAACGATCCATCACGGTACAGATTATCAGCCATTAAACAACAAGTAGCTCCGCCCCACAGATCTGATTGGTCTGAACATTTGGAATGACATCACTAGAAAAATATCACTTCGCCTCCTCAATGGGAATATAGAATTAAAACTGACTTTCATATAACATGTAATATAATGTAGTTTCTACTTGTTAAGAAAACATGTTTATTTGGTCGCTCCGAACACCCGTACCATAACACCACGGATAGTCACACACATATTTGTTCTTCAGATATCTTTGTTCTTCAGATATCTTTGTTCATCAGATATCTTTGTTCTTCAGATATCTTTGTTCTTCAGATATCTTTGTTCATCAGATATCTTTGTTCCAACCAGACTGAGCTAGCTGATCAGTTTAGTGTTTCTATGTTCTGTATTTATTCAGTTGGAGACTAGAAGTCCTCTCTGTTGCTAAGGTGGTTGCTAAGGGTCGGACTACTTCCTGGAGTAGTAAACATTGGGTATGTTACATAAGAGTCTCCAGATTGTTTTCCAGTTGTTAGTCGTACCCCCGTGCGTTGCCATGGAAACTGAGATTGCACTAACAAAACGTTTCCTATGTTGAGAGTGAGTTGATATGAGTATATTATATTTAGACATTAGCTTGTATGATGTAAACATGTTCAAGTGAACGCGTCCTTCCCTCTCGGCGTCGTACCTTCTGGTGTTTGGCTCCGCGGATGTGAGCGGCGTACGCGTCGGCGCCGGTGCACGACACGTCGCAGAGTTCGCAGCGCAGCTGGTTCTGGGCGTTGCGGGCCAGAGCCCCCCCCCCTCCCCCGCTGCTGCTGCTGCTGCTCTGGGACACCTTCAGCGCCGCCTCCTTCTTCTTGTGCTTCTGGCCCTCCAGGTGCTCCTTGTAGGTCTGTCGAGTGTTCGGAGGGAGACAGAAGTGAGTTATTAGATTTTACTGCTTTCAGGTTGTTGGTTTTTTACTCTTTATGTTTGTTTGAATCACAAAGTGGTTTTACAAGACAGGACTTAAATCGTACATATTGCACCTTTAATACCGACATACGATGTGCTGCACCGAACTCACCTGCGGGCCGGCGCAGCTGATCTTACAGACGTCACAGTAGTGGATCTGGGGCGGTTTGGGCGGCTGCTTGGGTCGCAGCTGTTTATTCTGGAAGGGCGGTTTCTTGGTGAACGTGTTTCCCGTCCACGCTGCCGTGGCGGCCACGGCGGCCACCGCCTGCTTCTGCTGCTGCTGCTGGTGCTGCTGCTGCTGCTGGTAGTAACTGGAGGCCGCCGAGTACACCGCCGCTTCGTAGCCGGAGTACGAAGTTCCTGCAGGAGACGAGACCGCAGGCTCAAAAACTACTACAGCAAAAATAAACACGCTGACGGCAGAAATAATAAACATGTTTACAGCAGAAATAATAAACATGTTTACAGCAAAAATAAACACGCTGACGGCAGAAATAATAAACATGTTTACAGCAGAAATAATAAACATGTTTACAGCAAAAATAATAAACATGTTTACAGCAGAAATAATAAACATGTTTACAGCAAAAATAATAAACATGTTTACAGCAGAAATAATAAACATGTTTACAGCAGAAATAATAAACATGTTTACAGCAGAAATAATAAACATGTTTACAGCAGAAATAATAAACATGTTTACAGCCTGGTTCAAAAACGGTTTTGGTCTCTGTAGCTAATTTCCTTGTTCACGACAACTGTACAATTTTTTTTATAAAACTCACCGTCTATATTGTATTAAGGCTTATAAAGTTCTGCAGAATTAAGGGGCGGGGCTGCTTTGAGTGACAGGTAGGTGGAGTCACAGTTGGCGAGTTGCAACCAGGTTTCCTTCAACACCACGACGGCAACAGATTTATTACAATCAAAGTAAAATCTTCCAACACGTGAGGATTCACGTCGTTGCCGTTTTTCTGCCTCGTCAGCGTATTTAAAAATATAAACCGTTCAGTTTTCTTAGAAACACGGTCTCGTTAAATCCGGAGCATCTTACCGGAGTAGGTGACAGCGTTGGTGCTGTAGGTCGGACTCTGGGAGTAGGAGGGGACGACGGAGGCGGCGGCCACCGGCTGCACCGTGGAGGTCACCGGGTAGATGGAGAAGGTGGAGGAGGCGGCGCTGGGAGCCGCCGGCTTGATCACGGTCACCTGTCGGGTCTGCTGACTCTGAGTGTACGACGTCACACCCTGGCTGTACCCTTGTTTGGGGGCTGGAGAACAACACGCGTGGAGAAATAACACATTTTAAATGCATTTGGTGATGTGGGCGGGGCATTTGGTGATGTGGGCGGGGCATTTGGTGATGTGGGCGGGGCATTTGGTGATGTAAGTTCTGTGACAATAAAAGCTGTTGCAGTTTCCTATTTAAAGATTTTTCCTTTATATACGGATACAACTGTTTTTTTCCTCTTAAAAATCCCCCAAAGGGCCGATGAGTCTCATTATAGTATAAATAGGAAAAGGAGCAGTATCATTAAAATCAGTAACAGCATCACTTACTGTTATTACAGGAAACTCAAAAAGAAAAGTAACTTGGAGTAAAAACAACAAAAAAAAGGAAATTTCCTTTGAAGCGAAATAAAAGAATGACTTTAAATATAACAAATGTATTTCCAGATGTTTCAGGTGCCGGATGTAATCAATCTGTTTATATTGATGTGACCAGAGGAAGAGGATGACGAGACTCGGTCATGATCATGTAGTTTGATTCGGTATGAGTGACAGCTGTACCTGTCTGGTAGTAGGAGTCGGCCACGCTGGGTTGCGGCTGAGCGGCGGCGACGGCTGCGGTGGCGGCGGGCTGCTGGTAGTACTGCTTAGTGTCGTAGGCGACAGCCGGAGCGGTGGAGCGGACGTAGGAGTACGTGTCCTGCAGGGAAACACGGTGAAACTCAGGGTCGGCGCTTCGGCCCCGCGGCGGCCAATAAGAGAGAAGACGGGTGGCGTTACCTGGTAGTTCTGCGAGGTGACGGGCGGGGGAGGGGGGGGGCACCTCGGGCTGCCGCTGCGGGTAGCCGTAGTCGGTGGCGGCGTGCGTCGGCTGGTATCCTCCGTACGCCGCGGCGGTGGCGGCCGCCACGGCGACGGGGGCGGGCCGAGCGACCGCCACCGTGCCGGCGGCGGGGGCGTAGGCCGCCGCCACCGTGTGAGCCGCCACGGGGGCCTGATGGACGGTGTAGCTCGCCACCGTGGTGGGATGAGTGTACGCTACCCCGGCAGCTGGCTGCTGGCTGAGAGACGGGACACCAAACATCAGCCGGGACAAGTTCACAAGCTTTATTCTATAGTTTAAGATAAGATAACCACACACACACACACTATATATACATATATATATATATATACACACACTATATATACACTAAATATATAAACACAGTGATATGTAGAGAAATGGAAAGAAAAACTTCATTATTGCATGTAGGTGATTAAAAACAAACAAACACACAAGTCCCCAAAATCCAACAAAATAAATAAATAAATGCATTTTATTAATTTTTTCTTGTTTAATTTCGTATGTTTTTACACATTTCATGTTCTTGTTTTTAAATGAACGTTTTAACATGTTTTTATGACATGTTTTAATGTGAAGCACCATGTGATTTTCACGCTGTAAAACACTTTTCATCATATCCAGAAACTATTTCATGATTTTTTTTAATCTGAACACAATAAATGTTTATTGTTATAAATACATGTTGCTTCATTTCATATTTTAACTCTATTTGTTTAGTTTTTTTTCTGTATTTTTAAACGTTGCTTCACACGTGAACCACTGCATGTACGTTTGTTGTTGTGAAGCTGCATCTTTTGTATGAAAGACGCTCTACAAATAAAGTTTATTATTATTATTATTATTATCACTATCATTTATATCGACTGTGATTTTTGTTGTGATTGCTGTCGCCTATATTCTGTTGTTATTTGTTTCCATTACATTTATGAGCGATATTATTACGTAAACACTGTATTTTCTCTAACTGTCATTTTGCCGCTCTGCACTGAATTTTCTTTCAGATTTGGTAAAATCTTGATTTGAATTTGTTGAAAATGGATCTGACTCCGACCACCTGTGAGTCAGACAGCAGAAGTTTACACTTTGTGTTTCCAGATGTTTGAACACCTTTATGAAGCAGCCTCCTCCGGTTATCTTTAGTTAACCGGGATCACGGTTGGTGCTCCGTCAGGTAACATCCAACTGCAGCGATGATGGAGGAGGAGGAGGAGGGGGGAGGAGGGGAGGAGGAGGAGGGGGGAGGGGGAGAAGGAGGAGGGGGGAGGAGGAGGAGGAGGAGGGGGAGGAGGGGAGGGAGGAGGAGGAGGAGGGGGAGAAGGAGGAGGGGGAGGAGGAGGAGGAGGAGGGGGACCCCCCCCCCTCCCAACCTGAACAATGGAGGCGGTGGGAAGCACAACCCGTAACCCCCCCCCCCCCCCCCCCCCCCCCGTTAACCTCAAACCCGCATCATAAAGCAGACCCCCCCCCCCCCCCCCCCCCCCCCCCTCACCTGTACTGGGCGGCAGCGCCGTGGGTAAATCCAAAGTAATTGCCGGTAGCCATTTTGGCATCTTCACCGAGCCGGCTGGGCACTGCGGAGGACACACACACACACACACACACACACACACACACACACACACACACACACACACACACACACACACACGGAGGATGATGCTAAGCTAACGTTAGCAGCGCTCCAAGGTCTCTCCGTTTTAACTCCTCACGTCGTCTCGACGTTTCAAACGGAAACTCAAAGTGTTGTAAATATGACGTGATAAACGGTCTCCGGTCTCCGGTCGAACATACTCACCATAGGTGAAGGAGACAACTGGACATATGGGAATCATTGGTTTCGTGTATTCTAGCGACACCGAGCAGCGCAGCAGCCGATTTATATTACATGTCGCACCCGGAAATGCCGTCATGGCGCATGCGTGCGGACGATGAGGCCAGCGGGCCGGTAGGGGTGCGGTTTTGTCCGGTCGGAGGTCCCGGAGGTGGTTTTGTCCGGTCGGAGGTCCCGGAGGTGGTTTTGTCCGGTCGGAGGTCCCGGAGGTCCCGGAGGTGGTTTTGTCCGGTCTGGGGTCCCGGAGGTCCCGGAGGTGGGTTTTCAGGGACCCGAACCTCCACCTGGACGGTCCTCCCTCTCAGCAATCACTTTGATCAGGTTTATAACCGTCACGTGGTCAAAAGGACACCCCCGCCAGGTGTACTGTCACCTGCAAACACGACGTCCACCTCGTAACTGCTTCATTTACAATAATTGGTGCCCCATTACTAAAAATACATTTCTATTAAGCTCGTTCATAAATGTCACGTCGCTAAAAAGTAATGAAAACATTAAAAGAGAAAATGATGTGACGTGTAGTTAAAAAAGAAGATTGTCCAAAAGCTGATTAATTTGGTAGTGCCCTTACTTTTGGAGGAATGTACTTCTGTTGATAAACACTGGTGTAAATAATACATCTTATTATAATAATAGCCAAATTATAGATCCATAAATGTATATTTACAGGTAAAGAGTTCAAACAATAGCCGACATTTATTTAAATCGACACTCTTTTTTATTTTTCTTATTTTTCTTATTTATTTTCTTATTATGTTATAAGACATGACACGTGAGACTACAAAGTAGACAGGACTTGACATGACATGGTTAATGCAATGATAAATTATGATACAAATAGGTAAACAGACAAATAAATTAAATAAGCAATAACTACATTGTAGAGTAAAATGGGTTGATAAGTCAAAATAAATACAATTAGTAGTAGTAAAAGAACAATGTCTTTCCTAGTAATAACAGAGAAAACAGAGGAAAGGGCAGAGATTAGTGATAATAATACTGATAATAGTAATTAATAATAACAGTGATGAAGAAAGTAATAAAATGTTATCTTAAAAAAATAAATAATTCAACACTCTCTAAAACTTGCACTATGTTAAAATGTTTACATAAATCTTTAGATTATAATGTTATTTCATTTTTTTTACGTAAATAAAATACTACAATGGTAATAATGGCACCATCAGTCCACCTCTCACATTAAATGTCTTCAATATTTATTATATATTATTGTACATTATGATATTTGATAAAAGCTGTGATTATGATGGTGAGTGTCATAAATGATGGAACAAATGAAAATATCCTGTTTTATCTGACGCAGACAGATTTATCAGAGTTCACAGCAGCATTTCCGGTGTTTAAAGTCACCAGCAGGGGGCAGCAGCACGAGGCTGCTCTGACTGACCAGAACAACAAGAAGAAGACGGTTTCCCAGCCTGCACTCCTGCTGCGGAGCCCGACGTTACCGAACAAGCTGCCGGTCAGCTGAACCGGGAAACACGCGCAGACTTCGGCCTCCACGCGGCCACGATGAGCGGCATGCGGACCATGCTCACCTCCTTCGGCATCGCGGGCGTGCTGGGGACCGGCTACGGGATGTGGTCCGTCATCTCTCCGGGGGAGGAGAGGCGGAAGGAGATGCTCAAGGTGAGTCTCTGGAAACACAAACGGTCAGCGCGTGTTGTTGTTGTTGTTGTTGTTGTTGTCGTCGTATTCTACAGACTTAGAAAAGACTTCTGTCTTCCTACCAAACTAATGACTCTAACACGGAGTCTGCTCTTTAAAAACAACACGGGACACCTGACGTCCGTCCGGCCGATCCAAACACAAACTAGAACCACCTCCTCCTGGTTGTTTCCATCCTCCAAACAGTCAGCTGTCAGTCTCTGGACTCACGTCGACTCTGCAGTGAAGACTTTGAAGGACATTTGTCCAATAAACCTGATTGTGATGACAACAGACGATGCTTCAGATCTGGAAGTTGCTGCAAAAGAAGCTCCAGATTCTACGTTCAACACGAAGGACCGAAGATCTAAACAATCAGCAGTTTCAGGGTGGACACTCAGGACATGCACACCATTTAACAAGTCCAAAACCAAGTTTCAACCAGTTTAAAACTAGTCCAAAGTCCATTTAAAAGTAGTCTAAAACTGGGTTGAAAGCCAGTTCAAAACCACATCTGAAACCAGTTAATAGCAAGTCTAAAAAGCAAGTCTTGAACCGGGTGTTTGTGTCCTCTGATCCCTGTGTGTCTCACTGTGGGCGGAGCCTCCACCTCCGCTCCACTGACATAACTGATCCGACGTGTCTCTGCCTCCCGTCAGAACCTGCCGGAGTCGAACCCGATCAGGATGGAGGAGACGCGGCAGAGGAACGCCATACTGATGCAGGTGCTGAAGGAGGCGGCGGAGACCAACGACAACCTGGCCCGAGGATTCGGACCTCCTCCCAAATAACAGACGGGCCGAGCCTGTTTTAGTGGACGTGGTGTGAATGCGCAGCGCCGTCGTTACTCTCTGATGTCATCATGTGAAGACAGATTTACCTCCGGATGCTAATGTTGTTTATTAAAAACCTCCAAATAGAAGCACGTCTTCTCTCCGTCTCATTCAGAGCTGCGTCCTGATGAGGAGCTCGTCTTTCTGCATTAGAGGCTGATTTCTGTCTCATTCCTGGATACTGGAGGCAGCTGAGGCTCAGGAGGGAGCTGTGGTCACGGGCACGGTCGCCGTAGCAACACTGGTCCAACAAGTAACAGGCACGTGTCACACCGATGTCTCTGGCGCCGCAGACACCGTTAAAAACTACGACTACAAACATCAACACTTGTGAGCCTCTTTTTTCTGAGTATCTCGAGCAAATGTGCGTCGCTAAACAGGCTCACACACGTTAGCATAGCAGCAATGTCGTAAAACTACAAACTACAATCACTCAAAACGCAACGAATGCACGTCAACAACAATATACGCGAATATATGAACAACTACAGAAAACGTGAAATAGACACGCAGGTCCACGACAGAAAGCGTGAAATAGACACGCAGGTCCACGACAGAAAGCGTGAAATAGACACGCAGGTCCACGACAGAAAGCGTGAAATAGACACGCAGGTCCAAAGACTCCAAAGAAATCCTAGAAATTAGTGAATACGAAATGAAATTTGAATAATTTACAAGCATAAATGGTAAAAAAACAAAAACAAGTTGAAGTAAAAATGAAATCTGACTACGTGACAGTAAATATGTGAGAAAAAGTGAAACCTGTCTGATGAATAAAGTCTGATAAAGATTCACAAAACCATTGTGTGCACAAAATACACAAAAACACATGGAGCTATGTCAATTACTGCTCGTACATCGTACAAAGAGGATTACAAGTTTTAATAATTAATGTACATCTTTTTTCAAATGGATTTTAATTAATAATTTAATATTTGCAAAACATCATGGCTTTAAGATCTTTGCACTGAGTCAGTAGGAGCAGGTGCAGAACAAAATATAAGTCCCATAATATCCCTGGAAAGAGAAAGAAGGCTTATTCTGTAAATGATCTGTTCTTTAATACTAACAAGTTGAATTGAATTGTTATTTTTCACAACATTAAGGGCTTTTATATGAAACCAGAAAACCTGGTTTCAGCTCCATATGTTTGGATTTGTGGATGTAAAACTAATTTTTTCTATTATCCATGAGAAAATCCATAAACTGATCATCCATCAATCATCTGATCGGCTCGCTTGTGTGTTCTCGCGAGATCTGCGCACTTCTCGCATCTAAAAAGTCAAATCCGTCGATTTCCGCTTCCTGTCCAGAGACCCGCTCTTCTTCATCACATCATGTAAGCATGAACAGTCTGAAAAGACGAACTGGTACCGAGTCTCCGGGGAGGTTCTGGGTTCGGCGGAGGGACCGGGTCGGTTGTTTTTAGGGGTTCGGCCGTTACGGAGCGGCGCGGTGGCGGAAGGAAGCTTAACGGGGACATGAGCGGCTCCGACTCACGGCGCTTAGCTTCGGCCTGGTCGTGACGGAGCAGGCGGCCGCAGATAAAAGATGTCGGAGGGAAACGGAGGGAAACGGAGGAGGGAAACGGAGGAGGGAGCTGGAGGGAAACGGAGGGAAACGGAGGGAAACGGAGGCGCGACGCGCTCACGGCTTAAAACGACGCTAATACCCCGCAGGTCGGTCACAACGTGCGGCCTCAGTTAACCCGCAGGTGCATCGGACCTCCAGGTGGGCTGCTGGGGAGTCACCGCGGGTCCCTTCAGCTGCAGTCGATTAATCGATTAGAGGGATTGAAAATTAAACGCCAAGTATTCAGAGACTTCAATATTAAAGACAAATTAAATGCTAAAGTTGTTTTGGTTGCAGCCTCTTAAATGTGAATATTTTCAGCTTTCCTTCCAGATAAACTGAATATATTTGGGTTGTGACACATTTGCAGACTTGAGGCCGACAAACATTTCAGAGAACCTCGAGCCTCTTTATAATAATCGAGTCCATATTTGAGCTGTCTAAGTAAAGTAGATTTAGATCAGGTCTAATGGCTTCGACATGATTAAACAGAAAGATGTGAAATGTGCCTTTTTATCATCGTTATTTACAGAATTAAAAGCAGAAAACCGAGAATCTGTCACTCAGAGCCGGAAGTCAGGTTCCCCTTGACGTTCCCCTTGACGTTCCCCTTGACGTTCCCCTTGACGTTCCCCTTTAGGGTGATGGATTAATTGTAAAATGAAGCTACAGATAAATTAATAATGAACCAAATCGTTATTTCCGCGAACCTTAAAGACTCGTGTAGAAGATCTTTAATTTACAAACTGCCGGCGTTAGTTCCTAGTTTATCTCGGGGGCGTCGGGGTCTGCGATGCGACCCGAAAATATCATCACGATATTTCATGGAATTTCTGGTGACAACTCATTTTTTTGATGATTTGAGAAAATAGTGAAAAAGTGCAGCTACGCACATAAAAGAAGTCGGTACGTCAACAAGTCTGAATATTATCGTTATCGTGAAAGGATAAAAAAAAAAAAAGGTATCAAAGTTTTCCCGATATTATCGTGAGCGGTCGGATGTGGAACTCCTGCTGGATGTTTATTGTTTTTTACGTTTGTTTGCCCGTCGGAGAACGTCTGACTGTTTTTATCGTCTCGCTTCCAGAATCATTAAATATTAACGTCGCAACGCCTCGAGAGGTTTTAAATATTTGATGACCGGTGTGTGTTTGTTAGGAACGATTCCAGTTCTCCTTTAATTTCATTAAAGACGCGTCTTTAATCTGTTTCATTTGTGAACCGTTAGCATGCAGTAAAACTATTCTTTGTTGTCGTCATGTTACCTGTGACTTCTTGTCCACTGACTGAATAATGTCCTCACCTGTTGACTTTCTGTCTCTGCAGCATGCCAAAATCAAAGGAAGTGCTGTCCTCCACATCTGGAAGTGACTCCGACAGTGAAGTAGAGACCAAGGTTTGTACTTCAATACCTCCAAAGCTTCCAGGTCTGAAAAATGGTTCTGATCCAGAAGTGTCTTCAGCTGCAATACCAGCGAGTGCCACTAGAGGTCGTCTCCAAAAAGCCTCCGGCTCCATAGACTCCCATTCAACTTCTCTCATCAAATCCAAAGTGAATAAAATGTGTCCATCAGTTATCTCGGTGTTGTTAGCTAAAGTCACTCCTTCTTATTAGTTTTCTGGAGGTCCATCTGAAAATAATCCCTCATTCATTAGAAAAGAAGATTCAAGAAGACCTGTTTTTGGGGGCGTGTCTGTTTGATTGACAGGCCTGTGGTGCAGTCAGGTTACAGCTATCGGTGGGCGGGACGTAGTATCGTCAGGTTTCCAATCAGATCCACCAGCTGGCTCCTCCCCCAGCTCGTCCAAATATGGTCACTTCCTGCTCCAAACAGCTCCGAACTATCAAGATGGTGACGGACAGAATCTGAACTGGAGGCAGATATCACGAGTTTAAGATCAGATTTGGTTCATTTTCCTGACGGAAGCTTTAGCTGCACATGGTCGAGTCAGATGTTGGAAAAATTTTAAAAACTTGACAATAATTTCTAGTTTTTGAGTTTCTGATGTCATTTTAAAAAAGAAAAAAAAGTAAATGTGTCAATAAATAACGTGTGTTCACCATCTTCGGTCTGTTTTGCGTTGTAGGTGAAGAGAAAGAAGCCGAGTACACCGGAGAAACCAGCCAAGAAGCCAAAGAGCGGCGAGAGCTCCAAGCCAGGCGGCTCGTCCAAAAGCAGCAATAACGGAGAGGACAACATGTTCCAGGTGAGGTGGACCGACCCGCGAGACACTTTTACTGCCAGCATGGTCGGACAGAACATGAAGACAAAGGGTTTGGGGGAAAAAATGGAGGCTGACGGTCGCTGTGCTTCTTTTAGATCGGAAAAATGAGATACGTCAGCGTCAGAGACTTCAAGGGGAAAGTCCTGATCGACATCAGAGAGTACTGGATGAACCAGGATGGAGAGATGAAGCCGGGGAAGAAAGGTAATCTCAAAACCCGGTAGTACAGTATGAGGGTCAATCTAATAGTTCAGACTGTCCCTGAACGCAGCACGGTGATGCACACGGAGCAGCAGGAAGCAACGACCTTCGTGATCCACACGTTAACGTGACCGCTGGTACGTGAACATCTGTGATGTCACCGTGGAAACCTGAAACTGGAGCAGAGAAACATCAGATTTATGGAAACGGAAAATCTTCAACACGCCTGCTTCCAGCCGAGTGTTCCTGAGCCCATGCGGTGATTTCCACTACAGAAGTAACTGGAGCTGCCTGAGGTTCTTGAAGACGCTCCACCTCTTGGAGGAGAGTCCCAAACTTTTAACCCTCTGAACTGTGTCGCCGTGGCAACAGGGTTCTCCACCATGACAACAGCCCCTCCCCCCACTCGCCAGAAATCCGATGTTTCTCTGCTTCAGTTTCAGCTCCGTGTTGAAATCACAAACGTTCACGTTGAAGTGTTTTGGCAACTTTTGTCATCTTTTTCCCAACTTTTGGAAGATTTGCACACAGATATGACAATAAGGGTCCAAAATGATGATTTGTTGAGGGTAGAAACCTTTTAAAACCCAGAATACCGCCGGTCTTCAACCAACTGGAGAGTCGACTGAATACTTCCTGGTGAAGGTCGTTGCTTCCTTCATAAGAATCCGTTCTTGGTGTTTGTTGGTTTGCGGTTGTAAGACGTGTGTTCCCGTGGTGTGTTGCAGGCATCTCTCTGAACCCTGAACAGTGGAACCAGCTGAAGGACCAGATCTCAGAAATCGACGACGCCATCAAGAGAATATAAAAACATTCCCGTTGAACTAAAATCGAAACGTGTCGGCTGATTAGTTTTGTAAAAAAGAAGCCCGGGTTGTTTTCTAACGGACTTGTTTCATTTGTAGTTTGTAGCTGTGGGTTTCGTGTGTGTGTGTGTGTGTTTTTTCTGAGCTGTTGTAGTGACGGGTGGTGTGGGTGGACCTGGAGGTGGGCGGTGGGTCGGGGGGGGCACCAAATATATATATAAATATACAGTCACGTTTTTTGTATTGAAGAATAAAAACTAAGGCACTAAGCTCGGTAGTGTTCAGTCGGTGTGTACGTTCACCGTTTCGATGACCACGTAGATTTCAGTCACCTCGTTTCGTCTGACCTTTGTAACGTGTCGTAGTCGGTATCAGCAGGCCGGGCCCGGTCTGTCATGTTGTACCTGCAGGGGGGTGGGGGGGACCGGGTGGGAAAATAAAACAATACTGTAAAAAAAAAACAAAAAAACCTGTTGAAAGCTTTGTGTTCAGAAGTGCGTTACACCAACAGGTGTGTGATGATGTCACCGACCTCACATCTAAAAACATCATATATGGAATAAAATACGTGTGCGCACGTTATAAATACACAAAGTCCAACATTGAGCTCATGAACCACCAGTAGCCCGCGACCCGGTTCTGAGTAGATCGTATCAAAGGTTGTTTTTTTTTAACTGTTCTAAGAGAACGAAGCTATCTACGCAATCGATTAATGACCTGGTTTTGGGGGCGTGTCTGTTTGATTGACAGGCCTGTGGTGCAGTCAGGTTACAGCTATCGGTGGGCGGGACGTAGTATCGTCAGGTTTCCAATCAGATCAGCCAGATCCACCGCTGGCTCCGCCCCCTGCTCGTCCAAATATGGTCACTTCCTGCTCCAAGCCGCTCCGAACTATCAAGATGGTGACGGACAGAATCTGAACTGGAGGATTCATAATGTTCACAAACCAACGATGACATCACTGATGGTTGATGACCTCACTGATGGTTGATGACCTCACTGATGGTTGATGACCTCACTGATGGTTGCCGCTTGGCTCCAAATAAAAACAGGTACTTTAATACTTTTACTTCAGTAAGGTTTTAAATGTAGGATTTTAACTTGTAACTTGTCACAGTGTATATTTCATATCCTGTCGGGTAAACTGGGCCCTAAATACAGTTTTTTTGTTGTTGGAACAGCCCATCTGATTAGTGGTAAAAGTCCCAGAGTGTTTACTCTGATTGGTTCTGTGTTTTTCGATGTCTTCTGGTAAATGGGTTCATTTTTTCCCGGCCCGGTTCGTTGTGATTATCCTGTTCAACACTCTCGGGCTCCACTACGACTTCCCCTCCGGCTTCTTATCAACTCCTCATCCAGGTTTCCTGTTGTTGAGGTTTGCTGGCTGTTCTCGCTGCTTTCTGCTCCCTTAATGGAGTAAACGTAGCGTCGTATTGGGTCAGTGAACGCACCGTGAGGGAAGGATTCAGATTTCTCCCACTTCATTGAAGGAACATGTTTTCTGTGTTTAAGGGGAAATAAAAGATATTAGTTTGTGTTAATTATGCATAATAAACCTCCTGCTGAGTTACACAATATTTAGGAGGTTCCACTGTGTGACCACAAGGTGGCGCCAGCGGTGCGTGGGTGAGCTCCAACCAGCAGTAGTCATCCAACCGTTTCCACCTGTCACCCTCTACACACATGGTTCTCCAAACACAACACTTACATCTGCAAACGTTAAAGAAATTAAAAACATGTTCCGGCAGCAGGTCCGACTGTTTTACCAGGAAGCTCACTGACAATTCAAAACGTGTTTTCCCCGCATAATGCAGGTAAACATGGCGTCATTGAACCGTCCATCCGGGAAATCATTCACAGAAATTCACGCAGTCTTCGCGATATGTTTGCAATTTTGCAAAATTCATGCTTTTTGTTTTTCTTCCGCAAACAAGCTTTTTTGAAAGTATTACGGCATAAAGTCCGATAACGACAGATCCTGAATGTGACTCATCTTGAAACTGCTGATTGTGTAAATCTTCGGTGAAGCATCCATGTTTTGAGATTTATTGAGTCTTTGCAACAACATCTCAATGAGTTTGGAAAGATAAAACTTGGGTGGTAAGCGGAGGCAGTAGTTGTAGTTTCAAATAATGTCTGATGTATTTGTCCGACCAAATTTACTTCTCTTCCAGTTGTTTTTCTTCTTGTATTGTTTAATGGGCGACGATCACAGACGGTTTATTAAAGAGTTTGTAGCTTCAGGTCTGTAAAATGGTTCTGATCCAGAAGTGTCTTCAGCTGCAATACCAGCGAGTGCCACTAGAGGTCGTCTCCAAAAAGCCTCCGGCTCCATAGACTCCCATTCAACTTCTCTCATCAAATCCAAAGTGAATAAAATGTGTCCATCAGTTATCTCGGTGTTGTTAGCTAAAGTCACTCCTTCTTATTAGTTTTCTGGAGGTCCATCTGAAAATAATCCCTCATTCATTAGAAAAGAAGATTCAAGAAGACCTGTTTTTGGGGGCGTGTCTGTTTGATTGACAGGCCTGTGGTGCAGTCAGGTTACAGCTATCGGTGGGCGGGACGTAGTATCGTCAGGTTTCCAATCAGATCTGTCAGATCCAACGCTGGCTCCTCCCCCAGCTCGTCCAAATATGGTCACTTCCTGCTCCGAACCGCTCCGAACTATCAAGATGGTGACGGACAGAATCTGAACTGGAGGATTCATAACGTTCATGAACCAACGATCACTGCTGGATATTTGAACCTTTCAAAAAAGCTTTGACAAACATATGTAGATGTTCCATCAGAGAATAAAAGTATAACTGCCTTTAAAACACAGTGTCGTTGTTTTTTTTCCTCCCTCCGTCGTCATCAAGTTAAACGGACGACAATCTTCTCTCCATCAGTTTTAAATGTGTGGAACCGTAAATCAAACCGTCCGTCGTCCCGCTGCAGCAGCTTCTCCGTCGATCCTCCCGTGTTGTTTGCTCTGAGCTCGTATTTCAGAGTCCAGATTGGCCTATTTGTCTCAGACGGGACCGTCTGTCCCGTCCTCCTCCTGTCTGGGTAAAGTTCATGTTGTCGGGCCCGCCGAGGAGAAAAATAAAAGCGTGCTGGTGAACTGTTTGAAGAGGATTTACTGTTTACTGGGTGACCTGTGTGGTTGTGGTGGTGGTGGTGGTGGTGGTGGGGGGTGTGTGTGTGTGTGGGGGGGTGTTTGTTGACATTTCCCAGGGTGCTCGCTGCTGTGTGGACATGTGTCTCCAGCAGGAAGGACACGGAACAAAGCCCGGCTGGAGGAAAATAAACCCACTCCTGAAGCTCCGGGAGACTCGTTGGAGAGTTATTATTCTAAAGTGACAGATTGAGACTTGAATGTTTTCCATATTTACTGATATTTTAGCAGGTGACTCCACCTGCAGGGTCAAACTGTTTCCTCTGATTGGCTTTTGTCCTTCTGAGCATGCTCTCTGTGGGGTGTGCTGTTGCCACGGTGACCGAATTAACTTCACGCCTGTCTTGACGGCGACAGCGGCGACCTGAAGAATCACGTTTTATCAGGTTTTCTATCTTTAAGGACGTCTTCAGAGAATTTCTTAAAAATTTGGCAAAAATGTTCACTTGGTCCCGAAGTGTGAATTCATCAGTGACCTTTGACCTTTTTGATGATCAAAATCTGCGACTTCACTTCAGTCCCGTGAACACGATGTCCCAGAAGACGCCTTACGTGAATTTCTTTAAATTTGGCTTCACTTGGACTGAAAGGATGAACTGATTAGTTTGGTGGTCAAAGGTCAAAGGTCACCGTGACTTCACAAGACACGTCTGTGGCCATAACTCGAGAATTCAAACGCTTATTATGACATAACTTCACGTAAATGTCAAAAAATTAGGACATTTTATATCCGAAAGGTCAAAGGTCAGCTTCTGTTTTTCCCGTCCATCCAGCTGATTCACAGAAGGACAGACGGAGGCCATCTTCCACATGTCGTCACGTCCTGAATCTAAACTCTGCTGATTGTGTCGATCGTCTGTGTGTCGGATCGAACATGTGTGCGTGAGGCATCGTCTGTTGTCATGGCAACAACTCTGTCGTCTATCAGAATCCCATTTATTGGTCAAATTCCTTCAGTCTTCACTGCAGATATGTTGAGTCTGGAGACTGACAGCTGATTGGTTGGAGGAGGGAAGCGACCACGAGGAGGTTTCAGGGCCACCGTACATTTCTGCTTTCTTTCTGAACATCACCTTTAAATAATCAAAGTCATTATTTCATCTCAGATCAGTGATGAACACGAAGACGGACATTTATTTATCTCAGATCCATCAGGATTTAAAGCCAGCGGAGGATGAGTTGTGCTTCCAGTTGTTTTCTAAGAGGAAGTTCTTGGCAGCGTGTTCGACTGTCCGACACCGAGATGTAAAACTTCTCCTGTATAAATACAGGAAATGGCCCAGGCTGTTCCAGAACTGTGTTTATTTACAGACAGATCCTCATTTATTTGTTTAGGACTGTTTGCTTGTGACACTTGTGCTTCACCTTTGTGATGTTTAACCCATGAAATGCAACGACTGAGTCGGTTCAGACTCCGTGTTGGTGAACCGGTCGCTTCGAGTGGAACAGTTTCATCTCTTTGTCGTATTCTGGTTCAAGTCAGAAGCAACGCGCAGTATTTAACTTGTTAGAGTATCATGTGTTGGTGAGAACTGCCTGCTTTTATTTTATTCAAAAGCATTGATAAAAAGTTTTTTAATTTATCTTTAAATGAGTAAGAAAGAAGACGTCGACCCCTTTGTGATGCAAATCTGTAATTACAACATCCAAATATGTCTGAAACACAGATTGCTTATAAAAGAGTTCGTAGCTTCAGGTCTGTAAAATGGTTCTGATCCAGAAGTGTCTTCAGCTGCAATACCAGCGAGTGCCACTAGAGGTCGTCTCCAAAAAGCCTCCGGCTCCATAGACTCCCATTCAACTTCTCTCATCAAATCCAAAGTGAATAAAATGTGTCCATCAGTTATCTCGGTGTTGTTAGCTAAAGTCACTCCTTCTTCTTAGTTTTCTGGAGGTCCATCTGAAAATAATCCCTCATTCATTAGAAAAGAAGATTCAAGAACACCTGTTTTTGGGGGCGTGTCTGTTTGATTGACAGGCCTGTGGTACAGTCAGGTTACAGCTATCGGTGGGCGGGACGTAGTATCGTCAGGTTTCAGATCAGATCGGTCAGATCCACCGCTGGCTCCTCCCCCTGCTCGTCCAAATATGGTCACTTCCTGCTCCAAACCGCTCCGAACTAGCAAAGATGGTGACGGACAGAAACTGAAATGGAAGCTTCATAATGTTCATGAACCAACGATGACGTCACTGCTGGATGATGACATCACTGATGGTTGATGACATCACTGCTGGCTGCTGCTCGGTCTGACCCAAAGATTAACTTGGTTGGATGATGTCGTCCGACTGAAGACTTTAGCTTCTGCTGGCAAGTTACTGCAATTAAAATAAACGACAGCGGAGAGACTGGATACTTTACGGTGTTTTAATTAAATGATTAAAAAAAACATTAATTTCCTGGAAAACTTTGTGGAAATAACAGAGAAGCTATGGATCAGTGACAGGAAGTGTTGTTTGTTACTGATGACTGGGAGGTTACAGGAAAAGCTGTGATGATGAACTAACAGGAGATCATTGTGTCATATTGATTATGATGTAAATAAAAGCATGTGTGCACGTTCATAGTTATTATTTAAAGTGATTTATTGTCCTGTTTGTTGTTGGTGTAGTAAAGCAGCAGCCTCTGATTCGATCCTTTGACTTGTCTACTGAGAGATGTTGACTCTCATTACAGCCTCATACAGAAAACATGTTTCACATTCCTGTGCAGGATCTGGGGGGGGAGGAAGGGGGGGGGGGTGGTGGTGGTGGTGGTGGTGGTGCTGTGCACATCAGACATCCACTGGACTTCATTTACAAAACACACCAGAGACTCTAAATTGTGTTTTTCCCTCCACAGAGGAGCTGATTCCGAAACATTTAACCAAAAACAAGAGAAAGAAACCAGGCTGGAAGTCTGTAATCACCGGACGACAGAAAAAACTTTCTTCATACTCCATCTGGGACGGTTCCTCGACATCAACGAGGTTTCCATCTCACAAAATTCAAGCAGTCACTCATATTTATGGAGAACATTTGAAACACAGAAATATCACGTACGTATGATCCAGTTCTCCTTTCTGATCAGAACGTTTTAGACTTTGGACCCTTCTGGCTTCAGGAATGTAAATTTATTATAATTATGCAAATGACTATTTTAGCAGTTCTGGCCATCGGTTCCATTATTTATAACAATAAAATGAGGTCCAATCCAGAAGTGTCTTCAGCTGCAATACCAGCGAGTGCCACTAGAGGTCGGCTCCAAAAAGCCTCCGGCTCCATAGACTCCCATTCAACTTCTCTCATCAAATCCAAAGTGAATAAAATGTGTCCATCAGTTATCTCGGTGTTGTTAGCTAAAGTCACTCCTTCTTATTAGTTTTCTGGAGGTCCATCTGAAAATAATCCCTCATTCATTAGAAAAGAAGATTCAAGAAGACCTGTTTTTGGGGGCGTGTCTGTTTGATTGACAGGCCTGTGGTGCAGTCAGGTTACAGCTATCGGTGGGCGGGACGTAGTATCGTCAGGTTTCCGATCAGATCGGTCAGATCCTCCACTGGCTCCTCCCCCAGCTCGTCCAAATATGGTCACTTCCTGCTGCCCGTCCTCCACCTCCTCATCCTCATCCACCTCCACCCTAACCCCCTCCTCCTCAGCCTCCTTCTCCACCCCCTCCTTCTCCTCCAACCCCTCCTCCTCCTCTTCATCCACCTCCACCCTAACCCCCTCCTCCTCCTCCTCCTCAGCCTCCTCCTCCCTCCCCCACCCCCTCCTCCTCCTCCTCATCACCACCAGTCTCAGACCAACAATCCTAAAACAATCTCCCGGCTCCCTGCGAGCAGCGAAGCCTCCTCCCCCGCCGGCCCACCTGCGGGCCCTCCTGCGGGCTCAGCATGCGGTGCTGCAAACGTCGCTGACCGACGGGCCGTGAAAGGAGCTCTGACAAAAGGAATGTAATCTTATTAGTGAGAAAGGCATGTCGAGCTCTAAAGAGGTCCGAAGCCTGCAGGTTCGCTGTCTGTATGTCACAATAACCCGAGACAGCCGGGCTCTCATCTGTGTTTCATAAATCTGCCGAGCGACCGCCTCTCCTGCGGTTTGTAAGGCTGAAGGTTTGACAAACTTGACCTCTGTGCACATGTAGATGTTTTAATGGCATGTGGTTCCTGTGGTCCCTGTGGTTCCTGTGGTTCCTGTGGTCCCTGTGGTTCCTGTGGTCCCTGTGGTCCCTGTGGTTCCTGTGGTCCCTGTGGTTCCTGTGGTCCCTGTGGTCCCTGTGGTTCCTGTGGTCCCTGTGGTTCCTGTGGTCCCTGTGGTTCCTGTGGTTCCTGCTCACCGGTGTTGGTTCTTCTTCTTCAGAGACGGGCGACAGACTGAAGTGTCGTTAAAGAGTCACGTGAAGCGCTCGGGTTCGATCTCGTCCCCGAACGACAAACACAGGAAACGGCATCCGTGTTGACATGTCGCAGCGTCGGCGTGAGGAATGCATGTCTAAAGGAGGGCGTTAACGAGCGGCCATGTTGATTTACAACACCTGTTACGGTTCCGGAGGCTCCGATCGGCCTCGCCGCGAAAAACCAGCCGGCTACGAACAAAAGACGCTGCAAACGTCCGTCTCTCCCGGCGCGGCTAATTGACATTCCTGTTGTCAAAGTAACAAGTCGAGAAGAAAAAAACCAAAAAAAACCGCAAAATCTAAGTAAGCGTTAATGCTCTGTTTCCATGGCAACCGTCGGTGTGGAGGCAGCTGTGGGCAAATTCTCAATAACAGCCGCGTGACGACGAGCTTTTAGAGAACGGGTTGTGAGTGGGTTATTCTTACATGTTGGTGATAACAATGGTGGACTAATATCACACACACACACACACTCACGCGCACACACACACACACACACACACACACACACACACACACACACACACACACACACAGGCAGCGGAGACAACTGTAAAAAAAAAAGGTAAAGTCAGACGTGGAAGATTCTGCTGCCTCGTATGAGTTGTGCAACCGTGTGTGTGTGTGTGTGTGTGTGTGTGTGTGTGTGTGTGTGTGTGTGATATTAGTCCACCATTGTTATCACCAACATGTAAGAATAACCCACTCACAACCCGTTCTCTAAAAGCTCGTCGTCACGCGGCTGTTACCGAGATGTACGTTGTTGGATGTTTTGACTATTTTAACTATTTGTTGGAACTATTTCAGTGGAATAAGCAAAATAAAAAAAAAATAAAAAGAGTGATGAGCAGCTGCACATAATCTGGATTAAAGAGAAGACGGAGACGGTTTCATACTCAGGACGTCTTTACTAAACCTAACAAACATTTCCATTTCCAGCTGGTCTCCTTCATACGACCTTGGTCTGTCGTGATGCAACACGACTTAGAAAGATAACACACAGTCAGCTTCATTGATCAGCTTCCTGTTTCTGCAGGACAGCGACGGCCTGAAAGGTGTCCAACACCCGGCACCAGCAGATTAACGAGCCTCGGACCTCTCGGTGATAATCTGCGGTCGTTGTTCTGCCGGTGAGTCAACGAGTCTTCGTCCTCTCGGCGGGACGCCGGTCGGTTTGTTACGAGCCTCTTCCGTTCAGACCCTCTCTCTCTTTGTGTTGTCGGTTCACCACTTTAGTCTCCAGACGTTTATTAGAAACAGTGAAAAAAAGGAAAAGTTCCCGAAGTGAAAGGTGACATCTCCGGAAGACGTCGTGTCGTCTGGCCAACTGTTCCTCCAGCGCTCGTTAAAGCTGAAGCATCTGGGCAGCAGTTGTGTGTACACTGTCTGTCGTCCCGTCTATGGAGATCTATAGCTGTGGCAGCTATAGGACACCCTCCACCCCCCCACCACCACCACCACCACCACCACACAGCCCTGCTTGCACAGATGCTCCGATTCACCGCCGGTGTTTTCAGTCCTTCTTTTTCAAAATAAACAGCGTCTGACGTCAAACGTTCGGTGTCATCTTCCTCTGATTGGTGTTTTGTGGGAGAACGTTTCCAAATATAGACGTTTTTTTTTTTTTTTTGGTACCAAAACCTGAGCTCAACATCTGTAGCCAGAGTTGGAGCTCATAACTCAAACGGTCGACTGTTGTTTTAACATTTCCGTCCGTGTGAAGGCCGTTCACAATCATGACACAACCGCCCGATAACGCCTTTATTTGAGCGAACTAATCGTTTCCATCCATCCGGATGAAAAACATCTGGATCAAACCAACACAAATGTCAGATTTCCGTCACTATTTCCACAGTTTGAGGATTGACTGACTTTAACGCGCCTCATTCTTCTTCTATGGTCTTAATGGCACCAGCAGTTTATCTCCAGGTGTTTAACTTCGATTATTCGATTTTAATTCATTAATTCACGGTTGATGCAGCAGGGACCAGCGGAGACTCCGTCGTGCCAACGCACCGAGTTTAAACCCTCCGTGACGCCACCTGCTGGTTGGTGAACTGCATGACCTCCAGCGGCCATCTTGGTTTGTTTTGGATCCAAGAGTAACATTATTTGGAAAAAGATGGGAAGCAGGACGGACTTCTCTTTTCTTTCATTGGTATCACTGAGTCAGACCTCTTCATGAGGAACCTCCAAATGTTTTTCATGCAAATTGATGATGTCATAATCTCTAAACAGAAGATTTAAAAAAAAAATATTTTTTTGTACTTATATATTTTATTTGAACTTTATTACTATAACCCTTCCTTCGCCGTTGTTTGGATGTTATTGTCTAAGTTTATGTTAAATGATGTTAAACTTTGGAACTAGTTGATTCTGACTTTTGTCTTTTTACCGCAGATGAACTGAGTTGTGTCTCCTGTGAAGATATTGTCAACAACACTTTGAATGATTTGCAAACCATCAGATTCAGTTTTTATTAATATTTTACACATCGTGTCAAGTTCTTTGGAAACGGGGTTGTGAGATTATGTGGTGTTATTATTGAGATCAATCAAAGGAAGGTTTGTGCGCCGCTGATTGATGGACTCCAGCTCGTTGCTCTCAGGAGGGTTTTCAGTGTCACACGCTGCCTATTTACTGCCAGGCGATCGCTGATAAGGCGGCGCAGCCCGGCTCGTTTCCCCCTTTCCTCACTCCTCCCATGGGATGTTAAGTGCAGGGAAATGAGCAGCCAGGGCCTTCGTGTTTGATGTTCTTAGATTTGGCCGGAGCATTTTATCCCTGATGCACTCCCAGATTAACGCCGTAAACATTTCACTTATCGGACTTTGATGTATTAGAGAGATGACACATGTCCAAGGGCAAAAAAAAACGCACAGCAAACTTCTCCAGACGGATGTGTTTAACCTGAACAGAAGCATTTCAACTTATTATGCAACTGTTTCGGTAAAGAATAAAAGCAGGTTGTCGTTAAAGCGTCACACGTGATATCAGAGCTGGACGGGTTAATCGCTATATTTTCAAACGGGGAGGAAACCCTGTCTTTGTATTTCATTTTGATCACAATCTGTTTTTAATAAAAGTGCTTGTGACATCTGACGTTTGGCTTCATCAATAATAGAGAGGCTAAGACAGACGTGCTGCGTTCAAATGTTGTCGTATTTACCACGTACGTGAGAAGAGTCCGTATGAACGGCGCCCTCTTGTGGTATTCACGACGGCAGAACTCTACATTTTCTACAAGCCTCGAGTTCACGAATTGTTTTGCTGACGTTAACAGAAAGGTCAGAGGTCGTGGAATGAAAACCACGGACATTTTCCGATATTTCCGTGCTTGTTATCAGATGATTTCAGTGTAACGTCGGCGTGTGAACGTGGCTGTTGGTTCTCCTCCCGACGGTGAGTGTTGGTGCCATGTTTTCTCCTAAGTTGCATCGTCTGTGTCTGACATGGAGTGGAAAGTATTCCTGGTATGTTATCTTATCCAGCCGGCTGCTGCACTCCAACGAGGCTCCATAAAAATAAAAATGGACTTAAATTCAGCTTATTAAGTGTCTTTAAGAGCATCAGCCAATCGGTGGCGGTAACGACGACAATTTTATTTAACGACTCCGTGAAACTCCTCGAGGCGTTACGCTCTCGCAGTGAGGAAGAGGAGGAAGAGGAAGCAGAGCAGGCAGTCGCCAAGAAAAAAGGTGAAGAGTCCAGAGGGAACGTACCGATGCTGACCCTGCAAACCTCCTCCGGGCCACACGGGGCAGCAGAGAGCACGCAGGGAGTTTCAGTCTCCTCAGCATCATCTCCGTCCGTCTACAAGCTCCCGACTCAAACTTCTCCATCACAGGACATTCACCGAAGTCAGTCTCGGTTGTTTAGACCCACTTCGGACCAAAAAAATGACATTTTTTTCATGATTTTTGGTGACTGGATAGAATTTGAAGTGTTTTAAAACATGAACGAGGACAGTGACGGTGAATTACTGCATTTTTAGTCGTATAAAATAAGGAGAGGGTGGAGAACCTGAGACGCCCATGACTGAATACCCAACCGGCTTCTTCTGCCCTGAACTTGGGACGGTAGGTCTTCCGTGGTTGTCAGTCTGTCCGTCTTTTCCTGCTGCAGCTCAGTCCGTCATGTCGAGGAGCTGCTGAAGGAAAAACACTCATTCTGTTGATCTCGCTGGAGAACGTTTGGACGCCGCTGTTCGTCTCTGTCTTCCGTCCTGAACTCCGTTTCGATCAGCTGACGGTTATTAAGTCACCAGCTGATTTTACTACGAGCTGATTGGCCGTTGAAAGAAGTGACGTATTTTACGTTTTGAGCTGACGACAGTTTTTCCTGCAATATTTAAAAATGAATCTTTGGTCTGAACTCGGCTTTAGAGAACTTCAACTCTGAAACGAGCAGGTTCAGATGTTCAGAACGTTTCTTCACCTCTTAATAACCTGCTGTTGTTTGTCGGTGGCTCAAGTTATCTTTAGGAGCTAGCGTGACCGGGAATTCTACAGAAATTGGACGTTAAGGTTCATGGGTTTTTTTTGTAATTTGTTTTGGACCAAAGTAAAAAAAGTCCCAAAGTAAGATGTAAAAGATTCTGATTCATCCAGATGGAATTTAAGGAGTTTTATGCTGCTTCCAAATAATAAAAAAATTGACGTAAAGAAGTGATGAATAAATAACAGCGACATTATTATTCTTGAACAAAACCGAAGAACCGAGGTTTGGATGGAGGAACACGACCCCCGATCACAGGGTGTCCGTCCACGAAGCTAATCAGCCGTGGACGTCGGGAACAGATGGAGCCGCTCAGCTCGGCTCGGGACCATCTGCGCCCGTCGGTAAGCCTCGACCAGCCAATATTTGACACCTGGACAACCTCCAAACGTCCCATTTGTCCTCTCTGGACCGTACCAGAGACCGAGGGCGTCTCCTGAAGCACGGTGAAACTCAGAGACGCTTCGTGTCGAAACGGAAATCTGAGCCAGAGTTCAGATGTCGGTGCTCGTCGAGCAAACAGGTGAGTCGGGATGCAGCGAAGGAAACCTCAAAACCACGTGGAAATGTAGTCGCCCATTGAATTAAATCTCATCAGACGGTTTTCTGAACTGCATCAACGGTTTGGAAAATGTCTCCCAGGAAACAACGGCGGGGAAAAATGTGGTGTCGGCAAGTTCCTCTCTTCAGCTAACATGAATGCAGAGTCACTTATTTATTTGGATTATTGTCTTTTCTGCAGCATAAACTTTGTAAATCTGTTTCTAAGATGTAACCTCTTTAAATTATTTCCTTTTTTATGTTTTCACATCATAAAAATAGCCGTTTATTTACCGCGTCAGTAAAAATCATTTTTAAATCCCAGTTTTTCTACCAAACACTTTTTGAAAGATTTCTTGTGATGCCGGTTTTGGTTCGCTCATTAAGACGCAGAGTGGCATGCAGAGGGAAAGTAACACAATCAGGAAGACTAATGAGAAAGGAAGTATAAAGTAAAGAAGGAAGGAAGCCGAGAAGGGAACGCATTCCTCTGCAGATTGTCAGCTCGGCCACGCAGAGTGTGAGAAGTCCATCTGATAAAAGACATTTTTGACGTCATTCCAGCGAGCAGATGATGGTTCGGAGGATAACGTCCAAATCCACGTCGTGATCGGGTAATAAGGAAATGACCAAAACGAGCTCTCTTTGTTGGGGCGAACGCTGAGTGGCTCCTTTTGTGATGTTTACAACACTGATACCGGCGGTTATCACTGCAAAACATCCCGCCGGGACGCCGGCGTTCTCCGGCCTCACATGCAACCGCGTAATGAGCTTCATCGTCCTCCGAGACGTCGGAACGTTCACTCGGCACATGAATGAAGCTCAGAGTCTGAGATGATTCACCACGTTCAGCTCAGATTCACCACGTTCAGCTCAGATTCACCACGCTCAGCTCAGATTCACCACGTTCAGCTCAGATTCACCACGTTCAGCTCAGATTCACCACGTTCAGTTGAGATTCACCACGTTCAGCTGAGATTCACCACGTTCAGTTGAGATTCACCACGTTCAGCTCAGATTCACCACGTTCAGCTCAGATTCACCACGTTCAGTTGAGATTCACCACGTTCAGCTGAGATTCACCACGTTCAGCTCAGATTCACCACGTTCAGCTCAGATTCACCACGTTCAGCTCAGATTCACCACGTTCAGTTGAGATTCACCACGTTCAGTTGAGATTCACCACGTTCAGCTCAGATTCACCACGTTCAGCTGAGATTCACCACGTTCAGCTGAGATTCACCACGTTCAGTTGAGATTCACCACGTTCAGCTCAGATTCACCACGTTCAGCTGAGATTCACCACGTTCAGCTCAGATTCACCACGTTCAGCTGAAATTCACCACGTTCAGCTTAAATTCAACACGTTCAGCTCAGATTCACCACGTTCAGTTGAGATTCACCACGTTCAGCTCAGATTCACCACGTTCAGCTGAAATTCAACACGTTCAGCTGAAATTCACCACGTTCAGCTGAGATTCACCACGTTCAGCTGAGATTCACCACGTTCAGCTCAGATTCACCACGTTCAGCTCAGATTCACCACGTTCAGTTGAGATTCACCACGTTCAGCTGAAATTCACCACGTTCAGCTGAGATTCACCACGTTCAGCTGAGATTCACCACGTTCAGCTCAGATTCACCACGTTCAGCTCAGATTCACCACGTTCAGCTGAAATTCAACACGTTCAGCTGAAATTCACCACGTTCAGCTGAGATTCACCACGTTCAGCTGAGATTCACCACGTTCAGCTCAGATTCACCACGTTCAGCTGAAATTCAACACGTTCAGCTGAAATTCACCACGTTCAGCTGAGATTCACCACGTTCAGCTGAGATTCACCACGTTCAGCTGAAATTCAACACGTTCAGCTCAGATTCACCACGTTCAGTTCAGATTCACCACGGTCAGTTCAGATTCACCACGTTCAGCTGAGATTCACCACGTTCAGCTCAGATTCACCACGTTCAGCTGAGAGTCACCACGTTCAGTTCAGATTCACCACGGTCAGTTCAGATTCACCACGTTCAGCTGAGATTCACCACGTTCAGTTCAGATTCACCACGTTCAGCTCAGATTCACCACGTTCAGCTCAGATTCACCACGTTCAGCTGAGAGTCACCACGTTCAGCTCAGATTCACCACGTTCAGCTCAGATTCACCACGTTCAGCTGAGATTCACCACGTTCAGCTCAGATTCACCACGTTCAGCTGAGATTCACCACGTTCAGCTCAGATTCACCACGTTCAGCTGAGATTCACCACGTTCAGCTGAGATTCACCACGTTCAGCTGAGATTCACCACGTTCAGCTGAGATTCACCACGTTCAGCTGAAATTCACCACGTTCAGCTGAGATTCACCACGTTCAGTTCAGATTCACCACGTTCAGTTGAGATTCACCACGTTCAGCTGAGATTCACCACGTTCAGTTCAGATTCACCACGTTCAGCTCAGATTCACCACGTTCAGCTGAGATTCACCACGTTCAGCTCAGATTCACCACGTTCAGCTGAGATTCACCACGTTCAGTTCAGATTCACCACGTTCAGCTCAGATTCACCACGTTCAGCTCAGATTCACCACGTTCAGCTGAGATTCACCACGTTCAGTTCAGATTCACCACGTTCAGCTGAGATTCACCACGTTCAGCTGAAATTCACCACGTTCAGCTGAGATTCACCACGTTCAGCTCAGATTCACCACGTTCAGCTGAAATTCACCACGTTCAGCTTAAATTCAACACGTTCAGCTCAGATTCACCACGTTCAGCTGAAATTCACCACGTTCAGCTTAAATTCAACACGTTCAGCTGAAATTCACCACGTTCAGCTGAAATTCACCACGTTCAGTTGAGATTCACCACGTTCAGCTGAAATTCACCACGTTCAGCTGAGATTCACCACGTTCAGCTCAGATTCACCACGTTCAGTTGAGATTCACCACGTTCAGCTCAGATTCACCACGTTCAGCTGAAAGTCACCACGTTCAGTTGAGATTCACCACGTTCAGCTGAAATTCACCACGTTCAGCTGAGATTCACCACGTTCAGTTCAGATTCACCACGTTCAGCTCAGATTCACCACGTTCAGCTGAAAGTCACCACGTTCAGCTCAGATTCACCACGTTCAGCTGAGATTCACCACGTTCAGCTGAGATTCACCACGTTCAGTTGAGATTCACCACGTTCAGCTGAGATTCACCACGTTCAGCTCAGATTCACCACGTTCAGCTGAGATTCACCACGTTCAGTTGAGATTCACCACGTTCAGTTGAGATTCACCACGTTCAGCTCAGATTCACCACGTTCAGCTCAGATTCACCACGTTCAGCTGAGATTCACCACGTTCAGCTCAGATTCACCACGTTCAGTTGAGATTCACCACGTTCAGTTGAGATTCACCACGTTCAGCTCAGATTCACCACGTTCAGCTCAGATTCACCACGTTCAGCTGAGATTCACCACGTTCAGTTGAGATTCACCACGTTCAGTTGAGATTCACCACGTTCAGCTGAGATTCACCACGTTCAGCTCAGATTCATCACGTTCAGCTGAGATTCACCACGTTCAGTTGAGATTCACCACGTTCAGTTGAGATTCACCACGTTCAGCTGAGATTCACCACGTTCAGCTCAGATTCACCACGTTCAGTTGAGATTCACCACGTTCAGTTGAGATTCACCACGTTCAGCTCAGATTCACCACGTTCAGCTGAGATTCACCACGTTCAGCTCAGATTCACCACGTTCAGCTGAGATTCACCACGTTCAGCTCAGATTCACCACGTTCAGTTGAGATTCACCACGTTCAGCTGAGATTCACCACGTTCAGCTGAGATTCACCACGTTCAGCTCAGATTCACCACGTTCAGCTCAGATTCACCACGTTCAGCTCAGATTCACCACGTTCAGCTCAGATTCACCACGTTCAGTTGAGATTCACCACGTTCAGCAGAGATTCACCACGTTCAGCTGAGATTCACCACGTTCAGCTCAGATTCACCACGTTCAGCTCAGATTCACCACGTTCAGCTGAGATTCACCACGTTCAGCTCAGATTCACCACGTTCAGTTGAGATTCACCACGTTCAGCTGAAATTCACCACGTTCAGCTGAGATTCACCACGTTCAGTTCAGATTCACCACGTTCAGCTCAGATTCACCACGTTCAGCTGAAAGTCACCACGTTCAGCTCAGATTCACCACGTTCAGCTGAGATTCACCACGTTCAGCTGAGATTCACCACGTTCAGTTGAGATTCACCACGTTCAGCTGAGATTCACCACGTTCAGCTCAGATTCACCACGTTCAGCTGAAAGTCACCACGTTCAGCTCAGATTCACCACGTTCAGCTCAGATTCACCACGTTCAGCTGAGATTCACCACGTTCAGTTGAGATTCACCACGTTCAGTTGAGATTCACCACGTTCAGCTGAGATTCACCACGTTCAGCTCAGATTCATCACGTTCAGCTGAGATTCACCACGTTCAGTTGAGATTCACCACGTTCAGCTGAGATTCACCACGTTCAGCTCAGATTCACCACGTTCAGTTGAGATTCACCACGTTCAGTTGAGATTCACCACGTTCAGCTCAGATTCACCACGTTCAGCTGAAATTCACCACGTTCAGTTGAGATTCACCACGTTCAGTTGAGATTCACCACGTTCAGTTGAGATTCACCACGTTCAGCTCAGATTCACCACGTTCAGCTGAGATTCACCACGTTCAGCTCAGATTCACCACGTTCAGCTGAGATTCACCACGTTCAGCTCAGATTCACCACGTTCAGTTGAGATTCACCACGTTCAGCTGAGATTCACCACGTTCAGCTGAGATTCACCACGTTCAGCTCAGATTCACCACGTTCAGCTCAGATTCACCACGTTCAGCTCAGATTCACCACGTTCAGCTCAGATTCACCACGTTCAGTTGAGATTCACCACGTTCAGCAGAGATTCACCACGTTCAGCTGAGATTCACCACGTTCAGCTCAGATTCACCACGTTCAGTTGAGATTCACCACGTTCAGCTGAGATTCACCACGTTCAGCTCAGATTCACCACGTTCAGTTGAGATTCACCACGTTCAGCTGAGATTCACCACGTTCAGCTCAGATTCACCACGTTCAGTTGAGATTCACCACGTTCAGCTGAGATTCACCACGTTCAGCTCAGATTCACCACGTTCAGCTGAGATTCACCACGTTCAGCAGAGATTCACCACGTTCAGTTGAGATTCACCACGTTCAGCAGAGATTCACCACGTTCAGTTGAGATTCACCACGTTCAGCAGAGATTCACCACGTTCAGTTGAGATTCACCACGTTCAGCTGAGATTCACCACGTTCAGCTCAGATTCACCACGTTCAGCTGAGATTCACCACGTTCAGCTCAGATTCACCACGTTCAGTTGAGATTCACCACGTTCAGCTGAGATTCACCACGTTCAGCAGAGATTCACCACGTTCAGCTGAGATTCACCACGTTCAGCTCAGATTCACCACGTTCAGCTGCTGCTAGGTTTCCGCTGATGTTACGTACAGTTTAAGAGAAAGAGATTAGTGACGTGAGTAAAAGTTTTGAGGAAGCAAACCGAGACAAGACCTCCAAAATGTTTTTTTTAAGCAGGAAATATGCAGAAAAAAATGCGTAGGAACACCGAGTATCATCACAATATCACGGTTATTTCTATTTTTCAAGCAAAACTACTATTCGAAATTCGATTTGATTTTTAAATCAAATATTCATGTTCATGACGACCCTGAAAACAGCGTCTTCTTCTACCCGTCTTATTTAATGGCGGCTGAGTGGCAGCTGTTAGGTGCGTTACTGCCACCTTCTGACGGGAGTAACGAATTACAAGCAGGCAGAGGTAAAAATCAGCGAATAAGGAAGAACAATAGTCGCGTATACTATAGTATTATATATACTAATAGAGTTTGTAGGTTATAACGACTATTCAGATATTAAAAATTCGGGACCCGTCCCTATTTTTTTACCTGTTCATTAATTTTTCTTACCGAGTCCAAAAAGCTTAAATTTAATTTAATCTACGTGACTTTTTGATCTTCCAAGACTCTCAGCTGACAGGTTGGCCAATAAACCCTGCGGTGGTTCACGGATTGTTCATTGAGCACGAATCCTCGTCAAAAAAGAAGACGCAGACACGCTAACGTTTAGCAAAACCAGCTGGCCGAAAGTTCGTATCACTATTTGGCAGCTCTAGTTTTGTTTTTGGCCTCCCGTCAGATTTAATTTCAAGTTGCTGCTCAAATAGAAGTTTAGTAAAATCTTACTAACGCTGCTAATGTCAACATGAGCTTCCGTTATTCGGACGTTGACATGCTGCGATGTGATTGGTGTGATGTTGAATGCCGACTTTATGTTTTCATACTTTCAGAAGAGCTTCTTGTTCACGAGTTGTTGTTTTTTTGGGGAAAGTCACAGGAATTGTGCAAAATTGCAAACTTCTGCAAATATTGTGGAGATTGTTGGACTTTGCGTTACTAACATGAAGTTGTTTTATAAAAAGCGTGCGTGCAGAAGTCCTGCGATGAACCGAAACAAACTGCAACCGAACCGCGAGGTGTTTTTCTGAGAACAGGTTTTTACAACGAGTCCTGAAACCCAAACAACCGTCCGCTCGTTTGTTCCGACTTTAAGATTCGACCCACCGGAGTGTTTTTTTTCCCTTAAATTATTGAAAACCCCTCAGTAAGGGAGAAGTGAGGGTTTTTGGGTGAAATAATCAACTTATGCGATAAAAGCTTCAATTTTCTTGAAACCTCGTCACCATGACAACAGTAAACGCGTTTTTTTTTTTTAAAACAAACAACCTCCTAAGTCCTCGTTGGAAGTGGGACGTCTCCTGGTCCGAAGTCCTCTGTTGTATCGATCCATTGTCCCTCCGGGACGCCAGGATGTCGTTATTTAAACGACCACAAGAGGTCGCTCAAACTTTACAGTGTTGCTGTGAGTCTTTATAAGCTGCTTGAACATGAGATCAAGTTTAATTTGAATATCTTTTATAAAAGGTTGCCACCCTGCCAGCTGGCAGATTGTTTTATGAAGACGGTCGATTTAACGCCTTCAGCCTGGCGTTTTGCCCGCCGCCATCTTGTTTTTTTGGAGCCAGAAGAGACCATATTTTACGAGCGTCTTTGTAGAAGTGTTTGGTTCAACTCTCGGTGACTTTCAGGAAGTTCAGTCGGGATTCTCCGCCAGTCATTTTGCTTCTCCTGATTCAAGGTTTGTTCGGGAGCTTCATGTGTTTCTGTCGGATATTTGAGCTTCTAATTCTCTAGCTACTTTTGAGTTTTAGTTTGTTTATTTTTGGCCTCGGAGATCCTGACATACATCTGCTTCCATCACTTCCTTTGTTAAAGGCTTCAGGTAAACTTTCTGTTGCCTTAAGACATTAAATTGAGGTCGTAACAGACAGAAACAGATTTTTGTGGATTTCATGGTGCAAATTGTTGTGTTTCTTTTTGTTGTTATGAGCGTGTTCGACTCATTCATGATCCCACATCATAAATAAAATAAGAGGTCAGAGTTCAGGATTCAGGGAGGACTGTATCTCTGCTCTGTCAGTAAACCATTACAGACGGCTATAAGCAGGTAAACAGCACTTTTACTACCTGAACCCTACAATGGACGAACATCTGTAACCATGGTAACTGCTGCATGGAGACAGCTGTTGTCTCAGAAGGCTCAGACTTAAAAATAAAAAGGAAGTGAAAGAAATATTTTTCTGAAGACAGAAAACTGTCATGAAATGAAGAAAGTATTTTTTAAAACAAAGACTAAACACGAATCAGATGCTTCAAGTTTTTGTGTTTCTAATTAAATTAAATTGCTGCAGCAGTGATGTTAATCTGAATTTCATTTGTTGTTTTCATTACTAACTTTTAGTTTTTGCAGATGCATCTCTGATTTCTATTAAAATAATCCTGGAACAATTTTTTTTAATCGAGCAGATTTCAAATGAATTATTTGGGTACTTTTGTGACTTTTTCTCCTTTTTTACAACCTTCTGTCTGTTTGTGTTGTAACGTGTAAAGACCTGAACATTGTGTGGAAGGATTTTCTTAATATTGAATAATGAATTGTTTTTCTGAGCCAAGTTTAGGTTAAAGAAACCCTGACGTACCACAGCTTTGCTAAATAATTGAAAGATTTTATATGATTCAGAGTAAATTGTCTGACTCCTAATGATCAAAATATACATTATAATCAACACAAAAAATTGACGCTGGCGGTCAAATCAACCCCTAAATTCATATTATAACTGAGAAAAATACCATGAAGTTACTGTTTGGTAGAACTGAAGTGTTGGTGCCATTTAATGCAGAAATGATAACAAAACTAAACAAGATAACGTTTAATAAAAACCACTATAATTTCAATATGGATGTTATAAATAACATGAAAGAATTCAAATACATTACGGTCATTGTTAACTCACCTAAACTCTACCATGTTATAAGTATATCATACAGAGATTTAAATAAAAATGAAAGTGGAGCTCCAGAATAAAAAATTAAAATTGTATAAAATGTGTTTTTCTTATTATTATTTTCCCCAACATACAAACTGAACCAGCAGGTTATTTATCAACGTCACCGTCTTTATTTTGTTTCTGTAAAAATTTTAAATTTAACTCCTGCGACCCAAACAACAGAGTTACCAAAAAAATATAAAACAAAACAAAAAACTAAAGGTCACAGATGAGCAGTTTCATGCAGTCACTACTGTTTATGGAGAGCATCTCATTCTGCATTAAAACACAGAAATATCACGTAATTATGATCCCAGCTCCACTTTCTGATAAGGACTTCTTAAAATTTGGACTTTTATGGCTTCAGTAATGTAAATTTATTATAATTATTTTACTACTATTTCAGCAGTTCTAACCATCTGTTCCATTATTTATAACAATAGACTGTTTATTAAAGAGTTCGTAGCTTCAGGTCTGTAAAATGGTTCTGATCCAGAAGTGTCTTCAGCTGCAATACCAGCGAGTGCCACTAGAGGTCGTCTCCAAAAAGCCTCCGGCTCCATAGACTCCCATTCAACTTCTCTCATCAAATCCAAAGTGAATAAAATGTGTCCATCAGTTATCTCGGTGTTGTTAGCTAAAGTCACTCCTTCTTATTAGTTTTCTGGAGGTCCATCTGAAAATAATCCCTCATTCATTAGAAAAGAAGATTCAAGAAGACCTGTTTTTGGGGGCGTGTCTGTTTGATTGACAGGCCTGTGGTGCGGTGGGAAACACTGATCAGAAGGAGGGAGTTTAGCTGATGACAGCAGCCCCTAGTGGCCCTAGGTGGTATCGCACTTTAAGGTATTTTTTCGACCCGGAGACTACGAACATTTTTATTTAAAATCTATGATAACATTTGCGGTCAGGGCGACCAAAATAACATCCAATATGAGATCAATTGTAATTTTCTTTTACTTGTTTGAGAGGAAAGTTCTTATTGGTGATCTAAAAAACACATTTTCTTTTGTAAAATATACCTTATCAGAAAGTAAAACTATAATTCTTTTGCAGGTAGTGACTGAATTCAGACAAATTTAAAAAGTAAATACAGTAAGTGAGGTGATCTGAAGGCGTACGAAGAGATGGTACTTCAAATACGTGACCCGGTTCAGGAGCAATGTGCCCCATCAGGGATTCATAAATAAGATTCGCTTGTTATGATCAACTGAAAACGTTACAATATCAGTAGCTTAACATCAGTAGCTTATAGCCTACAGATACAGATGAGCCTGTATCCCTGCAGCTCCAGCTCTTCCATTTCCTCGTTGTCATTCACAGTCACGGTAATCACCATAGGAATAAAAAGAAAAGAAAATATCTTTGTAAAACAATCCTGAAAGAATATTAAAGCCAAATCTGTCGATACAATCATAAACCTTTAGCGTGGAGGAAAAGTCCAAGTAAGTGGTGCTTTGTGACTGTTACAACGGTCCTGAGTTATAATAAGTCAAAACTCTGAAGGATACAAACACAAAATGTCTTGTTTCTAAAACGGCGTCGACGGACGGCCGCTGGAAAAGTCTTTGGTCACATTAGGACGTGAGATTCTCACCGCCGATTACGCGGCGGTGAAGTTGGATCTGATGGAGTCCTCTCGTAGCTGGCGGTGCTTCCCCGAGTCGCACGCCTCGCCGTGTGTGCGGCGCTCGATGGTGATCCTGTAGTTTTTTCTGCGGGGGAATAAATCACGTTAAAAAATGTGTTTGTTTTTTACAGTGTAGTTTTCCACTACGTGAGTCTCAGTTTCAACTTTAACGTGCAACAGTGTTTCCTACACTGATTTTATTTTGGCGGGTCGGCCAACAACGGTTTGGCAACACTTTTTTTTTTTTACTCCAAGTGAGGAAATAAAATGTTTTTGTTTTTTTTATCTGCTCCAGTTTGCCGTGTTTAAGTCACCACATTACGCTGTTATTTTAATGACACTTCCTGTAGCTGCTTCAAATTAAAAGCGCTCTCCAGTATTTTAGTGGACAGAAACCCTTCATTCCTTGACTTTTATTTTGGAAAATTTGCAGGAAAATTTTGAGACAGAAATCCAACAATAACACTTTAACGCAAATTTCTTAATGAAAGGAGTTTCTAAGCCTTTTGAGTCAGAGGGAGGCTAACCGACGGCTCTTAGCCACGCGTCAGTATTATTCGTATACACGTGAAGATAAACATCATGTGTCGTTGTTACCTGAAAAAGTAGAACGCTATAAGCATTACGGTTCCCAGAACAGCTCCGACTATGACGCCCGTCAAAGCCGACACGCCGAGTCCACCTGTCAGGAAGAACAGTCTGCGGTGAAACTCTTCGTACACACCGGCTGTGAAAGGTTAGCGTGAACGGCGGTGTGTATTTACATGACTTGTCCGGCAGCTCCGGGTGTGTCGTATGTCGTCCTCTCAGAGTGAAGTGGTCGACGTTGAAGGCCGGCAGCAGCTGAAAGGTTCCGTTTACGCCGAAGTAGTTGGCGACCACCTGAAAGTTGGTTCACCGCGTTATCGTCGAGCCGCTTCGACGTCGTCTACCGGTTAACGAAGCTCCGGACAAAAAGGTTGCAACCTGTCTTCTTACCTCGTAGGTTCCCACCTCGACGTCGGTCATGGCCATCAGAGAGAAGTCTCCATGTCGGTCCCCGTTGACGTCCATGGAAACCTGGCCGGCAATTCCTGTCCACGAAAAAAAAAAAGGTCAATCGGGTACAATGTTCATGTGTTCTGAATCTTTTCGGTTGACGAGCACACTGGATTGTTTTTTAATGGACTTCCAGCGAGCAGACGGATTATCTCGGACTCGGTCTACGAAAGATAATCAACCTGCCGGACTCGAACCCTGAAAACCTGCGTGCACATATACGTTGAATACTCTGATCTCACCCTAACCTGACACCAAGAGTTGAACTTTACTGATGTACGTTAAGAATTCCCTCCAAGATGCTAAAAAACAATCAAATGTTTGGTTGTTACGAATGTCAAAAAAATGCAATAATATTCCACGGGAGCGAATCTGAGTGCAGATTGAATGTTGCAGTTTTGACCTTGAGAACATCGGCTGGATGGATTAGCGATGAGCATTTAGAGCAAAACCACTATCTGAAATTTGCTCGTAACTATTCGATTTTATTTGAATGGAATATTGGTGCATTACCGCCACCTTCTGACGGGAGTAACGCATTACAAGCAGGCACCGGTAAAAAAACAGGAAGAAATAAGGAAGAACGATAGTCGCATGTAGTAATGGATTTTGTAGACGATAACGACGACTTGAATTTTCTAAAGCATCGATCTTCAGGCCTCATCGGTGCATCTGAACGATCAGCTGGTATTCACGCCTCCGCATGATGCTGCCGACGCTTCTAGCAGAAAACTGAGGCTTTTTCGGAGTCGAGTCCCTCTCCTCTTACGAGGTGTTTTCTTTCTCACCGACATCGTTCACCGACTGACTTTTACCTTCGAATGTTCTGTTCCACATGCGTGCTGTGATCTCCGTCCCGTTGCTCTTGCTGTAGCCGTTTTTCATGGCTTCGTGCAGGGCGATGGCGTAGAGCAGCACGGCGTCGTGGAAGCCCTCCACGAACATGTTGACCTGCCGGAGGTCATAACGAGGAAGCGATATTACCCGTTACTAAACGACTCCTCGGCTCCGGCGGCTCATCGTCCGTCAGTTTGACGAGTCACCGGCTGATAAAATGACTCGCGTTAACGTGCGACAGAAACTCGTACGTACGTTTCCACAGTCTCTGCAGTCGGCCTCTTCGATGGTCTTCGTCATCTCGATGGAGAAGTTCTCGAACTCGGGTTTGAGCGTCCTCAGCAGCGTCACCGTGTTCAGGGAGGCGTAGGCTTGCCTCGCCTCGTTGTCGTGTTTGTCTCCTCTCCTCCACGAGCCGTTACCTACAATTTCATTTAACAGGGACACAAAGGTACATTTACCAAAACATTATTGTCCAATCAGAATCAGTTTAACAAAAACTAAACTGAAGCTAAACTGGCTGCCGAGCGGCGCTGGAACAACGCACAATATTTTAGGGAAAATGGAAATAAAGCCCAAAGTAAAAGTTTGGCTTTATGTTTAATGATGAATGGATGTCCAACATTCAGTCTGTTTTTACCACGAGATACTACGTCCCGCCCACCGATATCTGGAACCTGACTGCACCACAGGCCTGTCAATCAAACAGACACCTGAAAAAACCCCAGAACAAACATCATTTGTTCCGACCTTCAAATACGACCCCGAGGAGTGTTTCCTTAAAATGATTCCTTGAATGATGTTGTGGGGGTCAAGCTCCAAGTTCTTTAAACTTATGCAAAAATCCGTCGTCGTGGCAACAGTAAACGTGGCATTAAACAAATTTCCCAGGTTGTGGTTGGAAACAGGAAGTGAACTTCTGTCTTTTTGACTCGTCCACTCAACCTTTCCTCCTCTGCACGAGGAAAAACTCCAATTACATAGACTTCATCCGAACTGCGTCATTTGTCCGGGACACCAGATTGTCGTTCTTTATACGACCACTAGAGGCCGCTTAACTACAAGATCTCTCTTTTTTTTAGGACAGTGTCATCCAAATATTTGCAGTGTAGACGAATAAAAAGCTTCTTCATGGAGTCCACGAACAAACGATTGATGAAACGTAGGTTTCTGAGCGATGACTCACCGTACGAGGAGGCGTTGAAGAGTTCCACGTTGAAGAAGACGTAGTTGCCGGTGGTCAGCTGTCGTCGGTGTGCGGCCAGCATGATCTCTCGGATTTTATCTGCTCCGGTGCACATGATCACCACTGCAGGAAAAAAACAAAAACAGTCATGACTCAGCAGTTTGCACGAAATTACAAATCAAAACATAGCTGGGAACATTCATCGGTTTTCATTTCATTTTCTTCTGTTTTGATTTGTGATTTTTACGACAGACTTTTCATTTCTTTTTTTTTTCTTCCGTCACCTTCACACACATTCAGTCCTCTCTTACAGCCGGTGTTCCTGACGCAGCTGTTGATAATTATTAACGCTGACCGTCGGCTCTGACGTTCGCAGCTTCCTGTGGTTAATTTGCGGCGGTCTGGTGCCGGCTGATCAGAACCAAGCCGGTGGATCTGCGGCGTGTAATCGAGGCCGCGAGCTGCACGTCGCTCTGATTAGAGGCTGCAGACCGACCAGATGCTGCACCTGCTGAACTTAATCAGCCGGAGGACTTCAACGCAGAATAACAACCATTACCCTTCAGAGGCTCGTCGGCACAATCAGAGCGACAATCACACGTTTTCTGTGCGATCGCCATCAGCTGGTTTGAAGAATGTGGAACACGAAGAAAAAGGCCCGTCAGGCTGCAGCTCTCCGCCCACTGGACTGAATCACTGACACCAAACCGGCAGCTAAACCCTGCACTTTGTTTTTATTTGTTTGGTGAGACGCCTCCCTGAGGGAACAGGTACGCTTTTAAACTTAAAGGTAACATGAATTCAGATTTATTTTTGGGGGATTTTAAAGCAAGTCTGGGAGCTGTTAATGCCGTGAAAATGTCCAAAGAGAAATGCACACAAGTCACAGTCAGTTTGGACTGATGGGAGTTTGTGATGTCACGACTGAAGGAGGACAGTGATTGGTCCAGACCAAGCATTAACCATCAGTGATGTCATCATCCATCAGTGATGTCATCGTTGGTTTGTGAACGTTATGAATCCTCCAGTTCAGATTCTGTCCGTCACCATCTTTGCTAGTTCGGAGCGGTTTGGAGCAGGAAGTGACCATATTTGGACGAGCTGGGGGAGGAGCCAGTGGTGGATCTGACCGATCTGATTGGAAACCTGACGATACTACGTCCCGCCCACCGATAGCTGTAACCTGACTGCACCACAGGCCTGTCAATCAAACAGACACGCCCTCAAAAACAGGTCTTCTTGAATCTTCTTTTCTAATGAATGAGGGATTATTTTCAGATGGACCTCCAGAAAACTAATAAGAAGGAGTGACTTTAGCTAACAACACCGAGATAACTGATGGACACATTTTATTCACTTTGGATTTGATGAGAGAAGTTGAATGGGAGTCTATGGAGCCGGAGGCTTTTTGGAGCCGACCTCTAGTGGCACTCGCTGGTATTGCAGCTGAAGACACTTCTGCATCGGCAGCGACGAACACTTTTATATCCAGTCTATTGTTGTAACCTGCAGGTTGACCCTGCCTTCCCCAAACTCAGCTGGGATAGGCTCCACCCCCTCATGACATGGACAGACTTGTGCCGCCACTTTAGCAGATTGTCTACGAAGATTAACCTCCCGCTCTGTTCCTGTCTGAGCGGTGATCGAAATGAACTCAGATCACATATGATCCATAAAGTCGACAGGTCGGAGGGTTTATGAGTTAACATATCTTCGGCTGTTCGTATTCTCGGTCCTCTGAAGCCCGACGGTGACGACGAGGCAGCAGAAACCTCCATTGCTCCAATTGTTCCTGAATTTGGCCCAAAAATGTGTTGAGGCCGAGTGAGCAGAGAAACGCTGCCAACTGTGTTAACAGTGATGGAAACCCAGAAGCAATAATAATAATAATAACAGCACGTTTTGGACAAAGTGTTTCCACAAGCTCTCCTCCTTCCCCTGTTGGTCCTGAACATGTAACCCCCGACAGTCAAGTGAGGGAAGACTTTTTCGAGATGAGAAAATAAAAAAAAGTAAAGGCCGGTATAAACTTTTTCCCCTTCGTGTCCCGGTGATTAAAAATAAATAAACCAACAAACAAAGTGGCTGCGCAAACAAACAGAAACCCCGGCGTCCCGGTTAATAAGGAAGATTCAGAGTCTCGCTGGAACATTCCTCACAACTCTGTCACTTAAACACACCTCTCCTGAAATATCCCTCGAGTCGGTGGGACAAACTTCACCTCAGTCCTGCCAGCACTATAGCACCCTTTAATTACACTGGGCTCGACACACACTACCGGCCCTGTGTGCGCTCGGCAAGCCGTTCCACGGGAGCAGCGCTCGCAGCCAGCAATATTTCAAAACTTCTGGATTTTTCCTTTTTTAATGCCGGGGGGGGCCCGCTGATGCTAGTCACAAATGAAGTGAGGAATGGGGCGGCACACGGCCGACTCGCCGAGTTTCAGCTGCCTGTAAACAGGCAACGCAAACAGGATATAAAAAGTCGTAGGATTCGGTCTTTGAAAGCGAATCTGCGTCCGCCCGTCGCTGTTCGTCGCCGCCGCCGCTGCACAAAGGTTTCATACAGACTCAGGATGGGAGTGCATGTCTCAGGAGGATTAACGTCAGAAACCGACCAATCACGGGACAGCTGCTTCGTTACCCACCCCGCCCCCCTAAGTGGTCGTTATGTGTCGTAATATTGTGAAGTTAAAATCTGATGAGAGGATTAAAAGGAAAGCGCAAAGTAAAGGTCAGTCCAGGTCAAGTAAATCGGAAAAGTCGCAAATATCCTGAAACATTCCCGTTTACAACAAGAGACGACCAACGGTGATGTCATCATCCATCAGTGATGTCATCGACCATCAGTGATGTCATCGTTGGTTTGTGAACGTTATGAATCCTCCAGTTCAGATTCTGTCCGTCACCATCTTGCTAGTTCGGAGCGGTTTGGAGCAGGAAGTGACCATATTTATATGAGTTGGGGGAGGAGCCAGCGGTGGATCTAACCGATTTGATTGGAAACCTGACGATACTACGTCCCGCCCACCGATAGCTGTAACCTGACTGCACCACAGGCCTGTCAATCAAACAGACACGCCCCCAAAAACAGGTCTTCTTGAATCTTCTTTTCTAATGAATGAGGGATTATTTTCAGATGGACCTCCAGAAAACTAATAAGAAGGAGTGACTTTAGCTAACAACACCGAGATAACTGATGGACACATTTTATTCACTTTGGATTTGATGACAGAAGTTGAATGGGAGTCTATGAAGCTGGAGGCTTTTTGGAGCCGACCTCTAGTGGCGCTCGCTGGTATTGCAACTGAAGACACTTCTGGATCAGAACCATTTTACAGACCTGAAGCTACGAACACCATCTTTAATATACACTTTAATAAACAGTCTATAATTTACACCCAAGCAACAAGAAAAGACGGTATAACATCTCCATAGCAACGACGCTGTAGTTCTGTTTAACCTGACTTTTTGCGAGCTGATTGGCTGTTGAAAGAGGTGCCTGATGTTCTACAACTGACCACTGGAGACATACTGAGTCTCAGGCGACAGACTGTCAATAAAAACAGGAAGTAGCCTCGGTGACATCACCCTATCGGAGACAGAGGTGGGTTTTTTTTTTTGGAGCCTCGGTCGTATTGCACTTTAAAAACTCTCTTTTGTCTTAAAACTTTCTTTTCTAACAGCAGTTGTTTTGTGTTTCGGTCCCTGTTCGGTTCACCTGAAGCTGACTCGGCTCTGATGTCTGGCTGTAATGTGATTATAGGCACACAGCCTCGGGCGCCGCTTCCACCAGACGTGTTGGACAGACGCTGGCGGCTGATGATGCAACAACTGCTGCCTTCCACACAAATCTGGATTCAATAATAAGAATAATTCTGCTTTTATACAACTTGAGTCTCAGTTTTGTAGATTTCACCGTCACTCCTGCAGGTGATGATTTATAGAGACGAGGACTGAACTGAAAAACTTTCCCGGGTTTCACCGTTTTGTTTTGTTTTGATCAACATTTTTTTTATTTTGCAGCAGCTGTTCTGTAAAACATTTCGATGTTATTTGCAGACTTTTGAGTGACATTTTTTTTTTTTCAGTAAAATTGCAGGAATGAGCAAACATTACCAGTCGAGGAAAAAGTTGTGATGTTTCTCTAGTGGCACTCGGTGGTATTGCAGTTTAAGACACTTCTGCATTGGTCTCATTTTTCAGGCCTGGAAGCTACGAACACTTTTATATCTCTTCAATGTGAAGGAAACTTGGACTTTATGTCGAGCAGGATTTATTTCAGCCATGTTTGATCCTACATGTTCTCATAGGAACCAGAGGGAAGGATCATACATCTCCCATTTCAGCTTCTCTGCATCGACTCCCTTCAAAATCCAGAATAAAATTAAATCCCTCAAAGACCAGGCTTCATGATATCCCACACAGACCAAAGTCTGAGTCAAAGGAGTTGAGATTGTTTTCACTGTGATCATTTTATTCTGCACCTACGGCTGCAATCAAAATGATTCAACCCTTTAACCTGCTACAGATTGCGTAACAGATCCCATCCGCCTCAGAGGAAACTCAGGGAGGAGGCTGGTCTTCCTCAGGAAGCTGCACTTCGTGTCCAACGCGCTCCCGAGGAGGGTCTTATCGGCCCGGGGCGGAGAGGGCACCGCTCCGGGCAGGAGGAGGATGAGGAGCTGAGCCTTCCTCCTCCATCCCTGTCTGTGATGGGACGCTCGTTCAGACACACTAACTCCACCAGAGAGCCGTTATCACAGACGTGAACACACACGTTGATTCGGACATCAGACGCTTTATAAAAGAGTTCGTAGCTTCCGGCTCTGAAAAATGGTTCTGATGCAGAAGTGTCTTAAGCTGTAATACCACCGAGTGCCACTAGAGGTCGTTTTAAATGAATTCCACTCACTGAAAGGAAACAGTGAGATTAATAAACCGCAGTAATCTGACTTCTGATGTATACATTGTCTAAATATCTAATTATAATGAAACAATCTGATGTGTTTGTTTGGTATTTAGGAGTCTGCAGTGATTTATTCTGTGATGAAATCAGAGGCTGCAGATCAAACACAGTACGTGACACTGAACTGATGATCGACTTAGATTTAACTCCATCAATTAAATCAGACCGTCTGATCGAGCGTTTCCAGTTTGAGCCGTCGGATCATCCATGTCTGTGATATTCCAGGAGAGTGATGAATATTTCAAGCTTTAAACAAACTAAAACATCTTTTTAATGTCGGGATGTAACGAGGTGTTTTTTCCTTCGTGATAATTTGACGATTCGTGCAGCAGAAATCTGATCACTGGCAGTTTGATTAGCGAGCAGAGTTTGGAGTCAGAGCGCTGAAGGGTTCACCTGAAGTTCAGAAACTTTTTGTCCATTTTAAAAAGAGAGTTTTTAAGTTTTTGTGCAGCTGAAGAGAGAAAGTCCTCCGAGCTGCTGAGTGTGTTTCTGAAAACACTTTAAAACAAACTCAACTCCTCCAACAGTCAGCTGTCAGTCTCCATCCGGACTCATATAACACATCCAATAATGTCCAATCAATCTGATTCTGAGTTGTTGTCGTGACAACAGACGATACTTCAAATCTGGATGTTGCTGCAAAAGAAGCTCCAGATTGTAAAAGCTGGATGTTTCACACACGTTCAACCCGACAGAAGATCTGAACAATCAGCATAGTTTAGATCAGAGTTGCATTCAGGATGTGACGGAGCTGAATGATGGACGATGACCTTTGACCTTTGACCACCACACTGCAAGTAAACGTTTGTGACGACCCGAAGACGCGCCGCCTCCTGCAGGCGTCCTGTTTTCAAACCGGTTCCCACGTCTTGAACACCACAAACAACCATCAGCTTCAATTATCCTGAGATGACATCCGGCAGCAGCTGAGACCCGGCGGTCGGCCTGAACGCACGGACAGCTGCGTGCTGTCGGATCACAACAACCAGCGGAAATAAACACGCGATGAACATCAATACAAACAAGTGACGTGTGCAGACTGCAGATGTTCTCAGTGGCTTCGGCAGCGCCGACAGTTGACACACGTTTTATGTTCAGCTCTGTTTTCTTGTCACTGCCAGAGTGGATCGATAAGTTCGGTGTTCCTGAACGCAGCACGGTGATGCACACGGAGCAGCAGGAAGCAACGAGCTTCATGAGGACGTATTCGGACTGTCGTCTC